>NW_010297802.1:47405-63196 GCF_000700745.2 Antrostomus carolinensis | reverse complement strand
CTTTTCATTTGTGTGTCATTATTTTTCAAAGAGCCATAATTTTTATTTGGCTTAATTGAACAGCATTAGATTTTTCTGGGGTTTAACTTTTGCTGTCATGGCTTTCTCCTTTCTTTTACCAAAGCATACAGTCGACAACAGATATCTTGAACATCTGAAAAGAGTGTTTTGTAACTTCTCCCCCCCTCCCCCCATCAGTTGTCTTTGTTTAAAGTTAAAAACATGGGAAAAGTTTATTTCTGTTCAGCAGAAGTTTGAAAGTTGACAGAAACTTGTCAGATACCTGTAACATGAATAAACTGTTTCTTCAATGCAAACAATAACTGTGTTTATTATTTGGTCTGCATACACAACACAGTTTTTGTTTGCATTGAGGAAACAGTTTATTCATTCATACTTCTGCTATGCCATAAAATAACATGCATTTATATCTCTAGTAAAGTTGAAATACAGTTGCCTTAAATAGTCGTGGAAGGACAAGCTTGAACAGAGTACTAATATCTAAGAATCTTGAGAAGCCATAGTCTGGAAAGTTGTTTTTGTTACCCAGGTGTGGCTTTACAGCAAGGAGAGAAACTCTATCTCTTCCTGTTAATCTCATCTCATGCTACTCTGGCATGCTTAGTACTATTAATGTTCTTAGCATGGTAACCAACTCTCCAGATTGTGCAGTAGGTAGGAAGTGATTAACTGCTCTGGAAATGGTAGCAGGAAAGGAAATGGAGTATGCCAGGGGAAAGGCTAATGTTCTCCCTCTGCTGAAGCCCTTATCTGTTGGTGCCTGCCTCTTCACCCATGACCTGATGTAGAGGAGGAGAGGCTGCATCTTTTGTCTAACAGCAGTTGTCTTCTTGATTTTCTTAGCTAAAAATTGAGTCAGGTGGAGTGAATAGGAAGTACTTTTCCATGTATCATATGGATAAATTGTGGAACTGCTAGGAGACATTGTGGAAGCCAGAAATATAAATGAGGGGTTTTTCTAAAATTAATCTTTTTGAAAAAAAAAAAAAAAAAAAAAAGACCACTGGTGGTTAACTAAACACAAAAATATGGATGCTTGCCCTGTCACTGCATATGTTGCTTATTTTTTTTAGTGCTATATTATTGGTATAATTTTCTGCAAACATAACCTAATGAAACTAGACTGTCACAGTAAAAACAGATGTTTTGTGAACTAGAACTGATAGATAAATATGGGTGGAATGGGGTTATGAAACCAGGCTATTGAAATTACCTGTGATGTTTTTGGAACAGGTTCATGTGAGAGGTCACTTAGTGCTCCTGTCTGTACAGATGATACCTACTTTATGACCAAGTTTACGCTGCAAGTGTCTACTGGTGTGTGAAACAAAACCAGTACTACTTGAGCTTTCTAAGAAAATCAGAGTCAACCCTTAATAACTTTTCTTTCAGAGATACAGAACATGGAGAGATTAAGACATCACCAATAAGACTACTTGAATTAAAGCTACTTGTGGGATCTGGTAAAACTTTCTGCAAGTCTCATAGGTGTGTCACCAGGCCTGGCTACCAGCTTGCTTACAGTTATCTCCTTTTTTTCAAGGAACTGAATAAAGTTATTTACATTTGATCACTGTTTCCTCAAGTAGAAAGAAGGCAAATAGAATAAAAAAAAAAATACAACCATACATGTTCTATATTTAAATATAAAACTTATTATTCTGTGCCCTAGTTTATAAATCAGGGGAGAAGCCATATTTTCTGTTGATAGTCTCATGCAGGTGACACTTTCATATGCCTCTTGTAGATGCAGCAGTGTTGTTTTCTAAGTTATCACTTTCATGGTTAGATTTTTTCAGCTTCTACTCAGAGTACTGCATAGAAATGTGTCAGTGTTTTTCTTCTATAGAAAAGAGTAGACAGCACTGAGATTGTAGGAGTGTTTTCCAGTCTTCCTCAGTTTTATCCCTTAGAAGCTGGGAAAATGAATCATGTCACACCTTTGTACTACTATGGCTCGATTCTTTCCACTAGCTTAGCTAGCTTTGACCAATTTTAAGTATCTCCTTGCTATTCTGCAGACCACACTGTGTATGTTCTCTGGAACACACCCCCAGGGAGTGACATTCCCTGTAATTTGAAATTCATTGGAATAAAGTCAGCAGGGTAATGCCTGCCTATAGAAAGAAAGGAATGTCCAAAAAAAGACACTGCAGTTCAGTATACTTCAACATATGTGTAACAAAGCAGCTGATATAACAAAACTATTGTTTTCATAAACTTAGCTAAAGCTTCAGCTTTTAATAGTGAAAGTCAGTTTCTAGTTTCCTGTATTACTTGGTATTAGGTACATTCCATTGTTTCATCTTTTTTTGAGGGGTGCCAGTGTCTCCCTTTGAATTCTTGCATATAAAGAACTTTTTTGATCTTGAAGTATGCTGTTTCTGACTGTTCTTTGCTTCAGGACTGGTTACCAGACTCTACTTTTTTTGTTTGAGCAAGTAGGTTAAACTTCTAAACGTATTTTACAGGCCTATACAGATGTCAGCTGGTGAGTAACAATCCCAGTAATGTATTCCATTCATCTTGGGCCCAATTATGCTGAGACACTCAGCTTTGTAGGGAAGAAGGGGAGCAAAGTCTGCCCTAGAAGGAGAACTTTCCTTTCTGTTCTGTCCTCTTTCATGTCTCTATACTTGGCCATCCTCATATATGAAACAAGCTTTATCTCTGTCCTTAGATTTCTAGTCAGCTCTACATACATCAGTCCTAAGTAACAATAGCACTCCCTTTGTGAGTTCAACACCAAACTGTGTATGCGTTGGTGGAAAAGATATTTGCAGTCTTCTCTTCCCTTTAATACTCCTGGTTTTGGAAGATACTCATCCTTTTGATCCACAGTTTCCAGAATCTGGGTTCATTGTCATCAGGAGGAATCATAGTATGAAATTCCGTTATTTAATTTCCAATTCATTTCAATAACCTAATGAGGAGGGAATTATCATTCTTGTCCTCAGTATTTACTTTAGGTAAGGCAATCCCCATCTCCTTTTCATGTTGACAACTGTTAGTGGTTTTTTGATATTTTGAGTTTCCATAATTTTGAAGCCATTTTCACTATTTTTCCTGGTTTAATGTGGAGGAGGGAAGGTATGGGTTTTTCCAGCATTATATTGCTCCCACTGTAATATGTTAACTATGTTGTAAAAGCCTTTGAAAAATATCCTGTTATATGGACTTGTATTTCTGAAATGGTTTTGACAGTCCCTCACAAAAGCTTTTTTTAATAGCCAATTTGTAATGGGTTAGAGAGGAAGTGAACAGTCCTCTTGTGGAATAACTGATGAGAAATAAAGTATAAAAATATGTGGCAAGTTCTTGTTATGAAGGGGAGTACTAATGATGGCACTCCAGTTTGGCTCTGGGGGTTTGCACTGTTCAGCATGGTCATAAGCAACTGTGAAAAGAAGACGAATAAGGACGGAATAAAACATGCTGGGTTTATAAACCTTTGAAAACTAAAGATAATGAATTTGTGATACTGAATGCTTGTGTTATTGTAAAATGGCAAGTGATGGTAAGTGTTAATTAAAATAAAAATAGAGCAAGAACAACCTTAACTGTATACCTGTACAATGCAGAACTTCTGATTAGCTAATTTCCAAATAAATCTTTTGTACTGGAATGACATTTGCTACTATAATTACCTAATAAAAGAATTGGGAAATGTAGTTATCATTTACTCGGGGGGATAAAAGCTACCTGAGGAGGGGTAACTGTGTGTCTGCAATGCTGAACGCAGGGCACCAACTCTAACCAAATAAAAGGGGTATAGAATGGAGTCACACGAGCTAGCAATAGGCACGTGTTAGGTAAAGTTAGAGCTGAAAAGAATTGCCAGTATCTCTAAGGAAAAATGTTTGTAAGTGGCATGTATGCTATAGTTCAAGTATGTGGATGATGATACTTGGAGGAAACATTTTTCAAAGGCCTGCATAGAAATCAGTGTTAAACTGCCATTGAGAGAAAATAGGAGTTGGGTTCTTGTCACTTACTTCTACCCCTTTTCTACTGTTTGTTGCCAGAGAATTGAATATCTGTTTGAAAACATTAATTTCCTGAGTTTTGGATGTAAGTGCCTAAATATATCCACTGATGTATTTAAATGTGTTTATTAAGTTGAGGTTGGGTGATTTAGAGTAATTTTTCAGAGTTCAACTTTTAATTTTCCTTAAAATGCTTTCACTGTAAAACCTTTCTTGTCAGCAGAGCAAGAGAATGGTTTGTTACCTTCTTCCATAAGTAGAGGATTCCAGTGTGTTTCTTTTATATAAAATACAAACCTGATAAAAATTATCATTTATTCTTCATCTTCTAAGGTGTGTGATGCATTTATTTCTCTTGATCTATCTTTTCTCTTTGTAGAATTTTCCAGAAAAGGATCTTCTACACTGCTATTCTAAGGATGTGATTGAAGCTCATTTTATGGCTTGTATAAAAGAAGCAGATGCTTTAAAGCACAAAAGTCAAGTCATCAATGAGATGCAAAAGAAGGATCATAAGCAACTGTGGATGGGGTTGCAGAATGGTAAATACAATATGTCAAATTTTAATTATATTTAGGTCTAGCATGCTAATAAATAATTTCTTCAAATTTTAGTCATGATACAGGATATAAAATGTCATTGTTCTGCAGGATTTTAGTCTAATGTCACAGAAAATATCTTTTTTTTTTTTTTTTTTTTTTACTCTAAATGAGGTTTGAGTTATTCAAGGAACTAAACTGGGTCAGTATTCTGTTCTAACAAACCAAAACTAGCAACAAAACGAAATAAACAGATAAAATTGTCCAGTGTACTTTCATGCAACTTGATGGTCTTTATTTGGGAGACACCTGGGGTGTAAGTTTTGTTCAAAAGGTTGTCTCCTCTAGTTTATGCTTAAGGATTGTTACTAATAAACAATACAGGTAAACTTTCAAAAAAGTTGCCTAGTAGATTAGCAATTTTACTTTTCCCTCTGCCAAATTTATATTTTTTTATTGCTGAGATTACTATGGCTTTCACAAAGATTTCTGCATAGGTAAGTATTAATTCAGAACAGAATGTTCTAAAATAATTAGTGTTCTTACTTTGCACAGATGGCATGAACATGTATTGCATTGCAAAATATAACTTGTTTGTATTTAGTGTCTCCTCTTTCTTATCATGGCCTGTAAGTTGGAAAGCTTTGTAAGTATTTCAGAAACTGCTGTCTGGAATGGGTGGTAACTCCACTTTCAATGCATTTTCCTCATCTCCTGAAGCTGTTGTTATATTATTACTGGTTGATTTATTTTATGGAAGCTGTAAGCGTGAAGATATTTATTCTATGTTGAGATACAAAATACTAAACACTTAGAATTAACAACTTCCCATATGTTTAGAAAGAAAATTAAAGGAAACAGAAGTTTTGAATGCAAGAAGACTTGAGGCGTGTGTTTGCTTTAGACAGTGAGGTTCCAAATTAGTCTGTGTTTAATGTGTGTATATCATGAGTGTGTGGGTTTTCTAATTTTTCAGTTGTTTAGTGGTACTGCCTTTCATATTCAAGGTATTCCTGTAATAATTTTGAAGGTTGAGTGCTTGTTAAAAACTCTGGTTTCTATTTTTTATTTAATTGAGGGAGAGTTAGAAATTAAGGTATTATCTTAATTTGCCATTTGAGTGGTAAGATCTTGCGAGATGCAGTACATACCTGCAAAACCCATCAGGTAAGAAACTGCACTTCATCTGATTCAATTCAAACTACTTCTTGAGAAATTCTGTTTTGTATAGGTACTAGCCAGCGAACTGACCGATAATATATTAGCTTTTGTGAATTAGCAGTAAATAAAGAATTCGGGTTCACTGGAAGCCAGAATCAGTATAAAAACAGATGTTTTCCTAAAGCTTACATTGTTACAAGTCAATTCAAACTGCAATTTTAATAATTCTGTGAAAAAAAAAAAAAATCTACTGTAATAGTATTTGGCTTGTAAGCAGTTTAGTTAGAGAGAAGCAAAATGCCTTGCCAGCATAATTTTATTTCTATTTCAAGAATTATTAGCTTTATTGCAAATAGAAATCTTGTCACCAAGTCCCGGTGCTCAAGTGTTCCCAGTGGTGCACTTTATGTGCTCATTTTATTAATGCTTTTTAAAATCAAAACTAAAAGACCTCTAACATGAGTTATAGAATGAATGTAATGAATTATAATATAATAATGGCAGAAGAGTTGACTACACAATGCAATAGTACGAATTAAGGTTCTTTTCTTAACCAGAAATTATAGAACCTTGATACCCTCAATATGTAAGGTAAGAGAAAAGATATGCAGCGTGTTCTTTCCATGCTCATCTTAGGCTCTGTCTTTTATTTTATTATTTGTCTGAGGGTATCTTCCATTGCACGGAAACGAGAATGTTACTGTTTTGCTTTATAATGTCAAGAACAGAGGTTGCCTAGCAAGGTTGATTTATAGAAGGTTTCACTGTACTTGAAGAGAAATCGCACCTGTGGAATCTGACACCTAAATGAGAAGTTTAAACAATCTTTTGAATACTTTCAAATGCTAATTTTAATTTCTCAGCTCCTCATAAAAGAGAAACAAGAAAAGCTTGTGAAACCAAGAAAACTCTTTTTAAGCATGTTTTATCTTTCAGTATGTTTTTATAGGCTTTCATTTGAGATGTAACAATTTTAAACCTCTTTGTGAAACAGAATGAATGACCACAAAAAAGAAAAGAAAGTAGCATTTGTGATAACTGTCTTGTAAGTAATGATACATCTGCAGTATTTTTTTTTTCTGTGAAACTTCAGTTTTCTTCAGTTCTTAAATACCGTGTTATCTGTTTAACAAGTGATAGCAATACTTAGAGGATATGTATTCGACTTAATGTTTTTGAAAAAAAAACCCCAAAAGCCCAATTTTGCTTGTTTGGAGAAATGTAACTACCAATTTAAAATGTAATGTGGTATAAATGTTTCTGTTAAGAAGGAAGTACTTAAACAGGTAGCATGAGAAACTTCAGTTTTATGGAAAGAGTTGTGACAGTGAATTTGGCAAAATCTTGTGCTGGTAACAGCTGGTAGGTATTCATAACAACCTTTTCATCCCTCCTCCCACCATTTCTGGTTTTGTGTTAATTGCTACCATATCAGGAATGTAAATATAGTTTTCTGTCTATTGCTTCTGCTGTGGTTTTGCATGATCTTCAGACTTCAGTAAGTCAATTTTTGTTCATAAACCAGATATTTCTTTGCTAGAACGAACACTCTTTGGGATGGGTACATCTGTGTTGCCCTAATTTTGACCAGTGTCACGGATGTCTGACTGTGGTAGGGAAGTGATAAAGGCAGGCTATATAGCTATACTTACTCTGTTCCTTTGTAAGAATTGTTAAAATTCTTTGGTCAGAATTGATGGAAAATGTTACTACTGTTCTTGCTTTAATAGTGTTATGGCCATTTTTATCATGGATAAAGAATATTTTCAAGTGAGAGGTTGGTTTGTTTTTTTTTTCTGACTTTTGTATAGAAAAATAGAGACTTTCAGCTTTGGAACATTAAGACTCTGGGCCTAGTGATGACTCAGGATCAAACAAATGAAATGTCAACTGTTTTTAGGGGGAGAGCAATATTTTTTGCATGATTCAAAGAATTAATATCTGTAACTTCAGTGTATAATGGTTCTGATAAAGGAGGATTTTTAGATTCAACACAACTGCTTTTCATCAGTTGTGGAGAGACATAGACAACCATACCCTGGAATTTTCACAGGCATCCTTTATAACCTGATGAAGACTAGACTTGGTATTTCTGGTACATGAGTGGGGGAAATAAACAGTAGAACTCATGACCATTTTTAAGGCTTCTTTATATGTTATAAAATAAAATGAAGTCATTACTGCAGATATTATGGAAAAAGAATGTAATACTCACTCATACTGTAGGCCTTACCAAAAGTTAAGTGGCCATATTGAAGTATTCTTCTTAAAGAAGAAAATCCTCCAAACATCCGGAATATGCAATATTTTGTCTTTTAATGCATGCGATCTCTTTATGGTCTTACTGACAGAATCAGACCTGTGTTTTCTTACATTTCTTTCTAAATCATATCTAAACCATTCCTAGGTTTTTGAGGGGCTGAAGTCATGTTTTTTCTGGGTTATCACATTCCTGTTTAGAAATGTTAGAACTGGCAAAAAGAAATAATGTCATACATTATCAGCATCTCATTTGTTCTGGGTACACATGGCCCACTCAGGTTTGATATGTATGTTTCTTCTCCTTGTAAAGAACTGACGGTAGCAATGCTGTCCTTTACCTCAGTCCAAGATAATGAACATGCTTTGGTAGCTGAACAAATCTCTAATCTCAGCTGGTCATTTGAAACTTACAAATTAGGCAATATGTACTTAGAAAACTTGCAGAAATTTAACAGGAGAATGAATGAACAAGCCATTAGTTTTTAAATCACAAAGCCATCTTATTTTTTTTTTTTTTGTTCCCTGTATCACTACCAAAATGGTAGTATCTTTCCATGTTCTATCTGTAGAGATTTGGTTAACTGTGAAGAAAGACTAAACAATTGTTTTGAGCTTTGAAAATGGGCATGTTGGTTAAAAGAGGGTTAAAAAAAAAAAAGTCATTACCTTCCTGGATGGGTGGTTAAAAATTTCTGGAAATTCATCAAATTTCTTATAATTAGTGTCAATACCTGCTTATTCTGGAGTTAAGATAGCATGGTATACACCAAACATTGGAGCTGCTGATTTTATGGAACCTGGGGGGTGCAGCATAGACAGATTCAAACATCTCTGCACAGAGTTAGCTCAGCACTGTTTTGGTGCTGAGCTGGGACCAGGTCCAGACAGGACCTGCAGAATGAATCAGATGCAGCACAGCAATCCTTCCCAGGGATTTTTTTTGGTGGTGGTGGTTTTTGTTTGGTGTTTGATTGGTTGTGGGTTTTTTCTGGTAATGGATTGTGACCTAGACCTCAGTGTTAGTTCTGCAGTGTTTACTGGCTTGTTACCCTTTCTGCACAAATGACTGCTCCACCTGTATGGGTGCAGTATCAGGATTCTAAACTGTCATCCCCCTGAAACTGGCTTTTGCTTTGTTACTCTTTTGTGCTGGCCTCATGCCTACTTGCATAGCTGCCCTTTATCACAGTGCAAAGGTGGGGAATTGACAGCAGACTGAATTTCCCCTTGGCTTTCTCTGCTCTGCTGTCAACAAGGGAGCACAGCAGAGCTGCTGTGTCTTTGAGGTCAGTGAGAATCAGTGGGTCTCTAAGGAGGGCATGAAAGCAGAAAAGGGAGGAAAGCAAAAGCTACCCCAGCAGTCACAATGCTACTTTATACTGAAGTCTCCACCATGAGAGGAGGTTGTCTACACAAAGGTAGACAGAGGTAAAATCATAGAATCATAGAATGGTACAGGTTGGAAGGGACCTTAAAGATCATCTCGTTCCAACCCCCCTGCCATAGGCAGGGACACCTTCCACTAGATCAGGTTGCTCAAAGCCTCATCCAACCTGGCCTTGAACACTTCCAGGGAGGGGGCAGCCACAACTTCCTTGGGCAACCTGTTCCAGTGTCTCACCACCCTCACAGGAAAGAATTTCTTCCTAATGTCTAATCTAAACCTGCCCTCTTTCAGCTTAAAGCCATTTCCCCTTGTTCTATCACTAACTGCCCTTATAAAAGGGCAGATGTTTTCTAGTGTTTTCACCATCTTATGCTAGATGTCCATCTGTCTAATGAAAACCATTAAACTGAGAGGGAGCAAGCTTGGATACCTCTGCCTCTTTGGCACAGGTAATCTGCCAACCATATAATCTATTAATATATATTGAAGAGTTTGAATTTATATCCCTGTTGCGGTGATTCCATGTCTTATTTAGCATGAACAGGCCAAGTAAAGCCTATTTGTTTTTTACTTTCAAATTTTACGATCTCTACTGCTTTCCTGTGGTATTATATAGTAACATGCCAGCTGAATGTGAATTTGGTATGTAAGATTAATAGGCACATCATGCAGTGGAGATATTTCAGGTAATGACTGTTACGTAGTTACAAGGCAGAATTATGACTACTGCAGATATGTACATTCATGCTGAATGTTGCTACTTTGCTATCTATGACATGAAGACTATTTCCACATATTTCTGTAGCTAGCTTCTGTCACTTAGATTAAGTCAAAACAGTTCTAAGATCTTATCTCCATATCTGATAGTTACCCTTGCCTGAAAGTGGTATGACAAGAGGAGTAAACTTGGGTGCCCTCTTCAGTTGTGGATTTGTATTATATACCATGATCTGTCAAAATACCCAAGTAACCGAAGCGTTTAGTAGCAAGAATGTTTTAACTGTGGATGGTGGCAATGTGTAAAATAGAAAAGAAAAAAAATCTTAATGTTTTAATGATGCCATACTAGTATTTCAAACTGTGTTCTCAAAAAGGCTGGCATTGAACTGTAGTAGTTGTCAAGAGTCAAATATGTATCAGTCTTCCTCAAGTCCTTGATAATCTTAATTATCTGTGTTTTTATTGTACAAGAATAAGAACAATGAGTTTAGATGGCCTAAAGTAATTTAGAGACAAGTCTTTAAATAGCTGAGAAATGAGACTAACCAGCTGTCAATACTGTTTCTGAACAGCATGGTACAGTTAGGTTTGAAGTGTTTAAAATATTTATCTTTCATCAACAAAGCTGCTTCATGCTTGAGGCAAACTGCACAAAATTTAACTTTTTATAAAATTTGTTAAAATTGCTCACCAGTCAGCAGAACTATGTGTGCATGTAGAGTCTTAGTCATTTTGGAAACAAGGTGGAAGTAGAATTGATACTAGATTTTGAGAAGATTCCAAGACTCCTTTCTGGCTGTAGCAGTTAAACGCAATGCTTGTTAGAGCACAAGTGAGTAGAAAATATACTTGCTTTAATGTTAAGAAAATACACTTTGTATCCTTGACTTGCAGCTGTCTATACAGTAGAGTTTATTTGATGATACGTATGCGATGGATTAAACTTTGTGTTTGTTTATGACTAAAAGAAAAAGTTGGTGGGAGCAGCTGATAAGACTACAGGGCAGATCTGTCATTCAGGGAACTGCTGGAGCAGTAGCCAAGTAGGAGCCTCCTGGAGCTCACAGATGGAAGTGCAGAGTCCTGCACCAGGGACAGGAAAAACCCCATGCATTGGGGCAGGCTAGAGACTGACTGGGAAGCAGCTTTGTGGAAGTGGGTAATGGTGAACAACAAGCTGAATGAAAAGTCTGTTGTGTGGTGTGGCTGAAATGAAGATTAACCAAGGAGCTACTTTAGCCTGTGTGTCCCCTAGAATATAGCCAGATGGTCAGTAATTCTTTCCCTCAGCTCAGCGCTTGTAAAGCTGTGCTGGGAATGTTGTGTCCTCTTTGGGACCTCAGGACAAAAGAAATGTGGGCAAACAGAAAAGAGTCCATCACACTGTTGCTAGGATGATTAGGAGCTGGAGCATATGCTGTATTAAAAAACAGTGGGGGAACTGCCTTGTTTAGGCTGAAGATGGATCTGACAGCTGCTTTCCACTACCTAAAAGAAAGGCTTGTAGAGCAGATGGAGTCACACTTCTCTCAGACATGCCTCCGTTGGCAGTGGAATTGGGCAATTACAAAAGAAAATGGTTGCAAGTTGCAGCAGGAGGAAGTCTGGTGGGATATTGGGGTGGGGGTGTGAACGTGGTTGAGTGGAAACCCATGAAGACAGTCACAACTTGACTGGGCAGAGCTTTCAGCAAACTCATTTAAATCTGTGTAGATAGCTCTTTTTTGGGGCAGAAGTTTTTATTCCAAAGCTTGGCCTCCAAAGGCACTTCCAATCTAAAGTTTTTCCATAGTTCTAATACATCTGTTGGAGTCTCTTTGGTCTCTTCATTAATGCTATGGTTGGTTCTGCGCAAGTACTTGTAGCTGTGCATCGTTTCTGTAGTTCATACAGTTGTTAGACAGTGGTGAACCATTAAGAATACACAGAACTTTTGTGTTTTTTAAAGTCAAGGATTGGACACGTTTTTATGCAAGCTGCAAATTGGTCTTGTTTGCATAGAGCTAGAGATACATTTCAGTTCCAAGTGTTTGGGTTTTTTTGACTTGCACAACTAGATGGCTTTATGAAGAAACCGTGAATAGTCCAGACAAAAAATTGTGTGTATATGCTACCCTGAGGGCTACACCTGTTAGTTCACTTTTTTGACTTTCTAAAAAGATAATGGAAGAGAAAAGCCATGAATTACCATTTCCTTTTTTTAAGTTACACAATTGTTCCCTCACTTTGCATTAATTCTTTCTGTTATTTAAACCCTCTCCACAGTCTTCTTGAAATATATCCAGTTCTGGAGTCAGTACTCTGATAGCAGTTGCATCAGTGTCAAATACAGAAACAAAGTATTTCCCTAATATTAAGGTATTTCTGTTGATAAGTTTAAAGATTAGGGTGGGACTTTTTAATTCTGTTGCCCACTGTTCTACACAGAGAACTCCATTTTAACTGGGCATATGCTATGACCACTGCTGTATTATTGCAAGTTACTTGTGGATATAACTTCTCATTCTGTCATAATTTGCAGTATTCTGTGTGTATGCTGATTTAAAGCTGTGCTGTGCTGAAATGCTTATGTTGATTGCAAGCACTTGAGCAGTGCCCTTTACCCTCTCAGTGATCCATCCTGGTTACTGTTTTTGTAGTCAGGTGGGTGGAAGAGACACATCTAACATCAAGATCCATGTGAAATTTCAAGTTGTTTGAAGCGTGACAGCACTTGAGTTTCAGAGAATGACTGTAAGACACTAGCATGAATGAAACTAACTTTTCTGGTTGTCTGAAGAACATTGCCCCCAGGTTTCAGCTTGAGAAAGAGGCCAGCCTTGAAAACTTCAGCCTGGGCTAATCCTTAGTTAAAACTATGTAATATTAAAAGGTTTAGCAGTTACTGCCTATTAACAATAAGCTATGACTGGAGTTACTAACAACTTTTTAATGTAACAGTTATAAATTTGGATTAATTTCAGTGATTGCTGAATCTCCAGTCTTGCTTAATGAAGGAAATGACAATTCTCCAGCCGTTTCCTTGTAACAGTCTTTTTTTAAACTGTTTTAAAGGATGCTTTAAAAGTATGAACAATTTCAGTGATAGATTTCTGAACATTAAATGCATAATGTGGCACGCTCTATTTGCTAACTTGTTTCAGGTTTAATTTGTTGCTTAATTAATTTGTGTTCTGAGATTACTGTTGTGGGTGACATTAAGTCCTTGTAGTTTTGCCAACTCTTGCTATTTCTATATATGTAAATACATATTTTCAAAGCTATCTTTAGATTCTGCGCATCTCTAGTACTGAAGGCTAATAACGTCTGTCTGTGGGCATGTAGTGACTGTGTTTCTAATAAATGAATATTTATTAATATAGGTGGCTTAACTAATAGATTTTTCAACTGTCTGTCTCCTCCATTATTTGGTTATTAACTTTCTGATCTTTGACATAAAATACAGGGAGAAAAGTTTTTATATTTCACTTCAGACAAAGTTATATAGCAACTATCCTCTCTTTTTTTAAAAAAATATGATTAGTAGAGTAATCTGAAACTTTTATACTGTCACTAATCTCGCTTCTGTTCAAATCTTATTGCCTTTAAATATTGTTTTTCAGATGTGAACATAAGCCTGTTGCAGGTACTAGTTTTTGTTAATATAGAGACTCTCTAACACATCGGTCAAACACTTTCTTAAAAACAGATGGATTGTGGAAAACAAAAGTCATCAGGTTTGTCTGTTATGGGAATTTATATGTCATGTAGACTGCATAAGCTTTTCACGAGGGAGGGAGATGAGTGTGTGAAGTGCTTTTGCTGACAGATAGAGAACTCTTCCTTGTTTACTGGCTTGATGAAAACTCTGTTTTGTTTTGACTGTCAAACTTCTGGCCAGCAGGTCCTGTCTTTAAGTCCTGTTAAGCCAAAGCACTAATTAGTTCTTACAGCTTGTCATAGCTTTATTAGCTTCCTTAAGTCTGTTTTGCATAAATAGGAGGTATTTACACACAAAAATGGAGAATGATTAATTCTTTCACTTGTAATTTCAAGGGGATTGGGGATTCTCTTGGGCACGTTGGGGTTTTTGTTTGTTTTAAGCTTTGGGTCTTAAGGGTTTTGTGAAAGCAGGTTTTTTTGTATTTTGGGACTTTAGGATTCTGGCATTCAGCCAACACTCCTGATGCTAATAAAAGCTCTTGTCAGGTCATATATATCAGTATGCAAACTGGATAGCCTTTTCCTGCTGCTTGCTTTAAAAATTAGCGTTAATTTTCTTACACCCAACTCAGTTTCCTGTAGTAAAAATACTGTATCCATGGAAAGATGTTTGGAGGACAGCAGTATAAGATAATGAGGATGAGTAGGCTTAGATGTCTTCAGACACTGCTGTACACACAGTGGAGATATGTCTTAAGATGTCTGATGTGCTAGAAAGTTTTTCATTCCCTGGGCTATCAGGTGGATTGACAGAACATACTTGATTAAGAAATGCAACAAGTTTGTTATTCAAGTGTTGCAGATTTATTGATGTTATATTTAGAAACTACAGAAGCTCCTAGAAGTTTAAACATCTTCATAAAACAATAGATTGTCTTGAGCATTGTCTGAGTGTTCAGAGAATAATCTGAGAAGTATAAATTTATAAATTTACCTGCTGTAAGTAAGATTATCCTGTGTGATTTCTGGGAGGTGAGTGGTAACTATTTAACTTTTTTGGCCTTCAAAGATTCACTTGTTTGACATACATGCCACAGGGGACAATGTGCATCCTACCGTAAGTCTGATACTTGTTCAGAATGTCTCGTTCTTCTGATCCATAACATGTGTTGCTCATGTTGAAGACATTAAGCTGTTTATGTGACTTTTCTAGTTCCTGTAATAGGAGCATTAAACAAATAAATGAAATTAATGTTTGCTTTATTTTTTGTTCATGTAGGATGTCTCCAAATATGTAGAATCTGAAGCTCACTAGCTTAAGTAGATCTTGATTGTTCTGTTTTGTGTGGTTAGTAGGTCGAGAGAGGTTTTCCTCCCCCTCTACTCTGCCCTGGTGAGGCCACATCTGGAATATTGTGTCCAGTTCTGGGCCCCACAGTTCAAGAAGGACGGGGAACTGCTGGAGAGAGTCCAGCACAGAGCCACCAAGATGATTAAGGGAGTGGAGCATCTCCCTTATGAGGAAAGGCTGAGGGAGCTGGGGCTCTTTAGCTTGGAGGAGACTGAGGGGAGACCTCATTAATGTTTATAAATATGTTAAGGGCGAATGTCCTGAGGATGGAGCCAGGCTCTTCTCAGTGATGTCCAATGGTAGAACAAGGGGCAATGGGTGTAAGCTGGAACACAGGAGGTTCCGCTTAAATTTCAGAAGGAACTTCTTTACAGTGAGGGTGACAGAGCACTGGGACAGGCTGCCCAGGGAGGTTGTGGAGTCTCCTTCTCTGGAGACATTCAAACCCCACCTAGACGCCTTTCTATGTGATCTTATTTAGGTTCCTGCTTTGGCAGGGGGATTGGACTAGATGTTCTTTCGAGGTTCATTCCAGTCCCTAACATTCTGTGATTCTGTGTATCACCATAATTAGTAGTTTTATCAACTGAGTTTATAGTCAGAAGTGGTAATTAAAGTATAAACCAATTAATGCCTACTGTAGGATGCCAGTCCACACAATGTGTAGTGAAAGCTTTAAGCTGTTCTCAACACTATCTCCCAAGGACGAGGGAAAGTATGCT
>NW_010297802.1:20604-47392 GCF_000700745.2 Antrostomus carolinensis | reverse complement strand
ACAGTGTTCACAAGGAGGATGCAGTTGTTCCTTATCAAACATCGTAAGAATAAACCTCTGACTCTGTAGGCTGGGGTTCCCAAATGCAGCCTTGCTTGGGTACAGTCAGCTCCAGGATTGTCAATGACACCTGCTGACTTTCCAGCTGGTGAGCTATGGGGCGCCACCCTGCAATGGGGCAGCACGCTGTGCCCTGGCAGCTCCTCATCGTGGGCAGGTGCTTGCGTGGTGATGCTGCAGCTCAGGTGAGTGCTTGTCAAGAGGTGCTTGCTGCTAGTCAGGAAACAAGGGTGTGGAAGTACTTTGAGATAAGTATCAGGAAATGCTCCTACAGAATGCCTGGCAGGAGTTTGTTTATGGTTTCTTGGAAATTCCTACCTTGTGTCACATTCAGTCAGGAAGAACAGTGTGTTCTAAACCTTGCAGCGTGTATTACCTATGTTCTTTAGTGCACTGACGAGCGTCTGTGCTGCAGTGAAGCATATCTCGGATTCTTTTAATTTTCTGCAATTGCTTTAATTGTGATCAGCAGTTTTGGAAGTGGGAAGAACCTTTTTTCCGCTAATAGATTTCTGAATTTTATATTGCTTCAGAGGGGCTGGATTCTGTAACAGTTACACTGCCAGCCTTCTTGAGACTTGGCTGAACTTGTGCCGAGGAGGGGAAATTGGTGACTGTGTGTCTCTTCTGAAGAAACGACTGCTATGTTTGGGTGTCTTGGAAAATTCAGGCCTATAAGGAAATTTGTCCCTTGCTGCTCCCCTTCTAGTAGGGCTAGCAGCAGCTTTATTCACCTTAGCTCTTTAAGTTCCTTTTGGTCACTTCTGGTATTGGTTGCTTGCCTGATTTGAATAATTGATTTGCACATATAAAAGCCTTTACTGCTCTAGACCTGTGATGTCCTTAATACATTTTAAGCACAATAAACTATTCAGTTCTTCTGATGTCTGAACAGGATGAAATGACGTGCTGCCTTGGGCTACTTTACTAAACCTAGTTACGTGGATAATATTAACAAGAATGTATTTCAAACATGAACTTTAATTTTCAGGTTGTGTCATGAAACTGGCAGTATGTTTTCTGATTATACCATACATTGTTGTAAATTATTTTGATTTACATATCCAAATGAAAATCTCTGCTTTTCTACTGCTTTAGTTTCTCTATACTTTACACCTATTGTTCATCAATAGTTAAGAACAATTAGATGTTTTTAACAACTGTGAGACTGTGTGGACCAGTAGCAACAGGGAGTGGAGAAACAGGCACTGTTAATTGAGGTAATGAAATCCATAATTCATGGCACAATATTTCCCTAACAGTGGGAGATAAGATGTGAATTCAAGTTGCTTTCTCTTTCAGTTTGATAAGTTGACATATCACTGTTTTCATAGGAGAGTGCAGATGACTTACCTTTGGTTTCAGGCTAAACAGGGAAGAGAAATATGGGGAAAATAAATTAATACAGGTCAAACTTCTGTAAGAAAAATTTGCATGTTGTTCCAATCATGTCTCACTTCTTTTAGCTGAAAAAGTGTGTTCTTAATATTAACAAAATCTAATTTTGTCTTCACAGATAAATTTGAGCAGTTTTGGGCTATAAATCGAAAACTTATGGAGTATTCTCCAGAAGATAGTGGATTTCGATACATCCCATTTAGAATTTATCAGGTAGGAGACAATGAAATAAAACCACTTTTACCAGACTCTTCCACTGAACTGTCATATATCACAATCTGTTTTCAGAATTATACATTCACTTTTCTAACATTTTGGTAAAACTTTGTGTGCTCATCTTTGCTAGACCCTTTAGTTGTATGAATTAGCAAAGACAAAACAGACTGTATTTATTCTAATAGGTAATTACTATTCCTTATGTTGTGTGTAATACTTGAGAATATGGTAAGGCTGGTGTAGATTGTTTGGTGTTTTTTTTGGTTGTTTGCGTTTGTTGTGTTTTGTTGTTTGTTTTTTTTTTTTTTTTAAATAAGCTAATTCTGTCATTAAAAATAACTGCTAACTATGAAGACTGCTTTGAATGCAAAATGCCCCCTGAAAGTCAGTTTAAGTCAAACACCTTGGGAGTAAGACTTTTCCCTCAACCATTGTGTAGGCTTCTTTTCTTTATAAGGTGATAGTAATGGCACAGGTTTTGCAACTACTTCTTACCTTTGTGTACTAATTGTGTACTTTACAATCCAAAACTAACTGAATATTTTGTTTCTGTTTTAATACACCAGTGCTCTGTTTTTCTCAGAGGTTTATTTGGAGACATATTCCTTAGAATCCTTACAATTTTTCAATGTCTCTTTAGTTTCTATAGCACTAAGGTCAAAGTGAAGTTTGGGATTAGGTATGGTTAAAAGCTTATACAGAATTAATGTAGCCTCTTTGTAAATTAAACAATTCTGCTCTGCTTTGTCTTTGATACACTTTCCTCTATTTCCATTTATATTTTGCACCTGTAACAATTGAAAAAAGTCCTTTATTCACAGTACTGAATAGTCTGATACTACTTTATAACAGGTTCTAATGACCGTACCAACATATACAGTCTTGCAATGGGACTGAAGGTACTTTTAATGTTAGATATAAGATGTTTACTGTCATAGTGAAACCTTAGATTGGGAACGGAAGTCAGTTACTTTGTCAGAGATCATAGCAGATGGCAAAGTTTGTGTGAGTATCAAAAAGTATATATCAGGAAAAGTAGCTCACTTACATCATTTTGTTTGCTTGGTAACTAAGTTGTTTGTTTGTTCTCTGATAGGTGGGGGTTTTTAAGTCTTTTCATAGAAATCATGTAAATGGGTTTGCGAAATGGAGGTTTTGCTGTCTGAATAAGGTACAGACCTTTAAGCCATGATATCACATGATTTAATGCTAGTAAAGCTTTTTAAAAAAAGAAGGAAAAAATCAAATTCAGTACCATCTATTCCTTTAGCCAGTAGTACTTACTTTGATTCTCATTATCCTTTCAATTAGAAATCCTTACTCTCTGTAGTTTAAAGACAAAATATCTAACTAAGAATATAAGATGAAACACAAATAAAGATGATGCTGAGATAGCCTTTGAGAAGGTTGGTGTATATTCTTTTCAGTAATCCTGTTCTTAATATATGTAAGTATTTTCAGTAATGTTCCTCTTTTTTAAAAAGTGATGCAGGTGTTTCTAGCTTTTTTGTTTGGTTTGTTGGTTTATTTACTGGTTACTGCTCATGACAAAAAGAAATTTTCAGAAAGTGTTAGGAAGAGTAAGATTATGATTTGATTCCAAGCAAGGAGTTAATTTATGTAGTTTGAACATAATTTTACAGTACTTGGTGACAGACTTGCGTACACTGAAGTAACTGAGTCAAAAGTATTCTTATGTATTTAACCTCCACTTCGACTGCATTTAATTTCTATTAGTGCTGGTAGAAATCAGCTTTGCATTCTAATTGGTTGCTTGCATTTCCCCACATAAATACCTGAAAGCCAATTTAGCCTGGGTTTGTATTACAGTGGACACTTATTTCCTGTGTGTTTTCACATAGCGCTTTTGTCGATACTTAAGGATGTACAGGTAGATGGCAGGAAATTACTAGGCATTGCCTTCAGTGGGGAGAGTTCTTCCTTTTAGTCTCCATAGCTTCCATTACCCCAAAATTATTAAAAGGAAATTCTGTGAAGGGAACTGCCTAGATTGTGTTTTGGCAGTATGAGGTGGATGAAGTTGTTTTCCTTCAAAGAAATGTACTAGATTATGATATCAACTAAGAAAAATCAGTCTTAGCAACGTTTAAATGTGACTGGGAAAAGTTACTGCAGAAAAATTGCATACAATAAAGTGATCTGATGTGCTTTTCACTGAAGGCTTGATATTTGCAAAACTCAAAGGCTCTTTCAATTGTATAGCTTGTCTACTAAAATAAATTTCTGAAGAATAATATGAATCATACCTCCTGTGGTATCCAAATCTTATGGTGTGTGGGGGAGAAAGAGATGGCAAAAATATGAACGTCATACGTGGGTAAGTCAGAACCAAACTAACCACAGGTAATTTTAAAAGCCCTTGTCCAACCCCTCTTCTTTTAAGTGTATCAGCTAAGACTGGACCAGAATCCTGGTATCTACTGTAGATGAAGAAAAAGACTTAATATCACTAAGGATCAACTCATTTGCAATTAGTTAGCTAAGAGATCTTGGCGATTTTATTACTAGCTGCCATAGTCTAACTGTGTCATTTGCACCAAATGAACTTTTGACATAGGTGGAAACCTTTTCTACCAGAGATAGTTTAAAAATAGATTATATTTTTGTGAAACTTTTACTTATATGCGCCAAAAAAAAAAATAGTGCCCCACTTCATCACTTCAGAGATATGAGCTGCTATGTCTTCAGGTGACAGTTAAAAACTTTTTTGCCTTTTTGGCTGGTAGTACTGTTGAATCGAGTGCTTTTTTCACTTGTTCTTTGATAGCAAGAGAGAAAATAATAGTAATGTTTTGAGTGTATTATGCATTTAAGAGTGTTGCTTTTCTTGTACAGTACTCGAGCTGGTTTGGCTTGAGGACTTTTTTGCCCCCCCATGTTATATGACCAGCTGTTTTTGCACTTTCTAATTGAACAAGCTATATGGCTTATAGATGGCAGGACGTTTTCATCAGTTGTTGGCTCCAGGCACTGTGATGGGGCATATTAGTCAGGCACTGGAGAGGAGTGATAGAGACTACCCTGATGCTGTCTTACTATGCTGCAGATGGGAGCACTCTGTGTCTCATTTGTTGTGCACCGAGTTTGCACTCATCCCTGAGTTTATGTACCTTGCACTCTCGCTGTGTCATGCTCATCCACTTGCTCTTGCTTGCTCTCTCCCTGTCAATCTTTCTCCTTTCCTCTGGAGTCTGCCCTATGAGTACACAGGATTTAAAGTTGTAAAGAGCATTTCATTCTTGAGAATCAAATTACAAAAGTATGTGAAAGGAAATGCATTAAAACTCTTCATTACAAGTTCTGAGCTTTTTTAGAGTCTTACTTGGCTTAAGGCAGGCTGGCTGTTGTGTGTTTGCCAGCCCAAAAGGGGATGATCTGGGATTGTTTGTTTGCTTGTTCCTTTATTTGGGTACTGGGACATGCCATGGTACTGGAATGAGCATTTTCTTTGCCTCTATTTTCTAAGGGTTTTGATTAGTTTATTAATTTTATTGCCTAATTACATAGTAGGCCTTAGCTTTGAACAGGTTTTTCCTATCGTAAGTTCCTTAAGATGTGATTAAATCATACAGTGAAAAATTGTTTTGATGTTTATCTGCCTTAGTAATGTGAGTGAAATTCTCTATACTTAATAATACATTGGTTAAATCCAACACTTTGGTTTTTTTGTCAAAGTTGCAATACTAAGATGTCTAAATGGATTTAAATTTTTCTACAATGACCTGTCCTCTAAAAATAGCAAGGTGGGAGGGGGAAATGAAATATTCTAAGTCATTATTAATATCTAGGTCAATTAATTAATCAGAAGCCCAAGCATGGCCCTTTCCCAAGCAATGGAAGACTGTTTTATTCATATTTCCGTATTAATTGGCAGAGCTCAGATAATCAACTGCAAAACCCCTTACAAATGTATGCAAATCAGCATCACAGTTTGGCCCGTGTTATGCCAACTGCTCAAAACCAATCAAAGCAGATTGTTTGGGCAGATACTAGGTCTACCTGTAAAGTTTTCAAGTAATAATGAATCCATCCTTTACACTAGTAAGTTACTAAAATCATTTTTTTTTGTTTTGGATGAAAAGCCTCCGTTGCATGTCGAGGCTGAATTTGTCTGACTTCAACTCCAGTTTCTAGGTTTTGTTTGCTTTACACCACTTTAAAGTCATCTGACTTCTTAACCTCCAAGTTCACTTACAGAGTGATTTCAGCAGCCTCAGTTTTCTTTGGTAAGCTGAATCAATTGAGCTCTTTAAGCCTCTTGTCATGAGGCTTGCTTACCATAATGAGGTTGTTTTTTTAGTCATCTTTTCAAACAGCTGATATTTTGATAATCCTCAAGGTTAGCATTAGGGAGATATAAAGGCCAAAAGTAAAGGTTATTTCTATAGAATTTTAGATCAAAAATAATTCAAGCACTGGTAGGATAGAGGGTAATGTAACTGCTATTGAAACTGCAAATCTGAATATTTTTATGAAAGAAGCTGAAATGCAATGATTTGTGAAGTAAAAGAACTAGAAAATGTAAGTGCTGTCGACCTGAAGAGGGCAACACAACACAGCAAGTTTCAGTGTCTTGTTGGCTATTGCAGAATGCCCTTGAATAGACCTGTGTGTAGTATCTGGTATAACTTTTTACTCATTTATTAAAAATTGTTTTCATAAAGGACCTGCTGAAAATAGATCAATTTATTTCTTTTAAAATGTCCTTTTACAAAGTGGATGGTTTAGCACTGAAGAAAAACTAGCACACTTTCACTGGTTTTAGATTACTATGAAATCACTCTATAAATGAGAAAGTTTAAAAGTTCTGGTAGCAAACATTTTTCCTAGTGCCTCATTATTGAAAAAAACTCCAAACCCTTCTATCAGGTATTGCATATGGGTAGCATGATCCATAATAAGTTGCTGTGAGTACTTGTTTTCTGAACTTGATTGCTTAGCTCTGTGCTAATAATAGCAATTTGACTAGCTGTCACCTTGAGTGGAAGGTCAGTGTCACCACAGTTGAGGTTCCATAATTGTGTAAGCTTTTCTGGTCCATCTCAGTGCAAAGTGAAATGGGCTAGCTCCAGCCAATGCTGTTAAAGATTACTTTTTTTTTTTTTTACATGTTTTATAATAAGGAGTGTCCATGCAGGTCTTTTAAAAGACTTAAGGAACCCATGTGCAAGATCAGCTTTGTGCCTTTAAGAATCTCAGTACAGGATGGGGGCTGCCAATCAGAGTTTAAAAGAAAAGTTCTGAGATTGTAAACTGTATTTGGTGTCAGAGATGTGACTAAATAAATAAATAAATAAGCCCAAATTATCTGTAAAACTGTCAATCTGCCTAGTTCAAAGCTATTGTAAAAGTTGCATAGTGCTCAGGAAGGAGGCGCAGAAGAGGTGGGACTCTAAAACCTCAATTTGGGTAGCTTCTCTGGGACATGGTTGAACTGGTACCAGGATAGATCGTTTTAAGCTAGCTCGGGCTTGTCAACAGAAGCTACAGAAATCCTTCTGAGTTGAATGTAGAAGTAACTTGTATACAACGAATAAAGTAGTCTTACTTGTATAAAGAAAAGTTTGTTGAGGTTCTGAATTGCATTATCACAGAACTGCCTAGACTGGAAAAGACTTATAAGATCATTAATCATTTAAGTTCAATAAGGGCAAGTGAAGGGTCCTGTACCTGGGGAGGAATAACCCCAGGCACTAGTACAGGTTGGGGGTTGACCTGGTGGAAAGCAGCCCTGCAGAGAATGACCTGGGAGTACTGGTGGATGACCAGCTGACCATGAGCCAACAATGTGCCCTTATGGCCAAGAAGGTCAATGGCATCCTGGGGTGCATTAAGAAGAGTGTGACCAGCAGGTTGAGGGAGGTTCTTCTCCCCCTCTACTCTGCCCTAATGAGGCCACATCTGGAATATTGTGCCCACTTCTGGGCCCCCCAGTTCAAGAGAGATAGGGAACTTCTGGGAGAGTTCAGCAGAGGGCTACAAAGATGCTTAAGGGGCTGGAGCATCTTTCTTATGAGGACAGACTGAGAAAGCTGGGTCTGTTTAGCCTGGAGAAGACTGAGAGGGGACCTTATTAATGTTTATAACTATCTAAAGGGCGGGTGTCAAGAGGATGGGGCCACACTCCTTTCCATGGTGGCCAGCGATAGGACAAGGGGCAGTGGGCAAAAGCTGGAACACAGAAGATTCAATTTAAACATGAGGAAAAACTTCTTTACTGTGAGGGTGATGGAGCACTGGAATAGGCTGTCCAGAGAGGCTGTGGAGTCTCCTTCTCTGGAGATGTTCAAAACCCACCTGGATGCAGTCCTGTGCAACCTGGTGTAGGGAGCCTGCTTTGGCAGGGCGGTTGGACTGGGTGATCTCCAGAGGTCCCTTCCAACCCCGACCATTCTGTGATTAACCTAGCACTGACAAGTCCCTGACTAAACCATGTCCCTAAGCGCTATGTCTACAGACTCTTCAATACCTCCAGGGGTGGGGACTCTGCCACTGCCCTGGGCAAACTGTTCCAATGCCTGAGAACCCTTTCAGTAAAGAAGTTCTTCCTAACTTCAGTAAAGAAATTCTTATTATGACTCATTTAAAACAGTTTAGGGATATACTGGATTCTGCATATTGGGTTTTGGTTTAAATCCTTTTTTGTTTTACCAGATACTCTTAGATTTTAGAAGAATTTAGATGTATCAAAAAACAGTAGCATCTCAGTAATTAATAAATAAAAATTTATGTTAACAGTTATATAGATTTTTGGGTTTTGTTAACAAAAATACATTTTGAGTTACAATGAAATAATGAACACTTTAGGTGAAAAAAAAAATCGTCTATTCCTAATTTGAAAATGCCTTAATCTTACCAAATGTTTTATGCACTCCCTAGTCACAAAGTGGTAGTTACTTTTTTAGCAAATCATTTTTGTATGAAACTCTAATTTGTCATGTTTTCTCTGAAATGTCTTATGATAATGAACTTGTATACAAATAACTTTATGTAAATGTTCATGCTAAACATTGGAATTTAAACCATAAGGTTTGAATTTTTGTGGCTCTGTTTCACTAAACTCTTTTATTAAGGTAGTACTCTTGTATGTTTATATATCATCCTAAATTTGTAGCATTATATATGTATGTAATTAAAAAAAAATTTGCACTTTTCACCTCAACCTGGAGTGTTAATTCTTAAGAATATTAATATGTTGAGAGGCTGGGATGAAGACAATGAATGAAGCAGTAACTCGGTTGCATTACATCTGTGTAGAGTGACTGTTAGATCTCGTAATTTAAGTGCAGTACTCTTTGGTATATTGCTGCCTTTCTTCTGATCGCTTAAGCTGATCATTTTACTTCTCTATTTCACTTGGTTTAGTCAACACAAACTGACTTGCCACTTTCACTACATACTTTATGTGGTCAGGTTCTTATTTGGTAGCAAGAAGGATTTTTGCTACCTGAAACTTGCAATCCAGAGTTGTATTCCTCTGAGACCGGATCGCGTACTCTGATGTAATAACAAAAAAACGCTAGTTGGTTAACTGCTTTGCATTTAGAAAAAGGGGAAAAACAGATATGGAATTGTTTCTTCAGAGGGATAAAGAGTGTAATCTTTGAGGGTTATTTCTGTGGCTATGCAGCATACACTAGAACAAAGCCTAGCATGTGATGGTGATGCAAAAAGATAATTCTGCACGGAGGAAAGTCACAACAGTGCCTGCTTTGATTTGTCAATATCGGTATACCATCTTATTTTCCTTAACTTTTTGCACAAAATTGAGGGTTAGAAAATACAGAAAGTGTTCAGTTTTTCGGAAAGTAATAAGACTTCTATTTGCGCTTTCCAGAAAGCACATTGTACACAGGTAAGTGTGGAATGGAACAAACCTGTAAGGAAGTGGGATATGACACCATACTGTAGCAATACGTTATGAATCATCAAACATAAATTTCTGAAATTTTGCTATCCTTGACTATAGGAGTTTCTTCTAGTTAATCATTATTGTAGAAAACTGAAGAGAATTATTTGGTTCAATGCTTTTAAGTAGATTGAAAGTGTTGTATGAAGTATTGTACTACTCATTGCTCTTAAGCAAACAATGTAATGTTTGCTTTCGTGGATGTAAATCAATTTCTAAAGTTGTTTGCTTCATAGGTAGTGCTCAATTGCTTGCTTCAGTGTGAGGCTTAGATCTGCATATGGGTGTAAGACACTGCAGCTGTGAAAAGCACTATTGATTTGTTGTCACTGACTCTTCAGAGACTTTGATATTGTACCAACTGCAAATACAAACCCTTTTCTAGGAAGGAAATTTAATACTTCCAGGCCATGCTTGTATTGTAGATGTCTTTGTCTTCTCAGTGCTCAATGAAACTGTCTTAGAACTGTTCCTTCTATTTAGTCTCTGTTATTTCTGGCCTTATCACCATTGCCTGCTGTCTGTTCTGTGCGTTATCAGTCTCTTTGAGTGTTGGCTTTCTTCTGCTTCTATGATCTGTACAACTTGCCTGAGATTAAATAATGCAAATTCAGTTGTTCAGAGAATATGGGACTACTTTGCCTGTACAAGCAAACTTAACGGATCATTTGAAAGACCAGGCTACAGACAAAATGTGGTTCAGCCATGCTTGTTAGGTATTTTGACATGAAAGTGGTTGAGAGTAGTACTTCTGCAGCTTTTGGTACATAGCTGGTAACGGGACTTCCAGCAATATATACTTTTGCTAAAAAGACCTACAAGGTATAACAGGACGTAAAACCTTTCATTTTTGGTACATTCTGCCTCTTGATTTCAATCAAACCAGAATTGGTTCAATTGGTTCAATTCAATCAGACCAAATTTACATTTCAAACCAGAACTCTATCTGTTTTTCTTAGATCCTTCTTGTAAAGCAGCTAGATCATCACCACCTTTCAAACTTTTGTTCCCTTTTTCTTGCAACACAGACACTGGGTAGCTGTCATAGTATTACAGATGTACTCTTTTTTTTTTCCTGTCAGAAATGTTGTAGCACAGATGACACCCAATAAAATGCCTGTTTAGAGAAGCAGTTTGAGTTTTCAGATTGTTGTGAAGCAAAATTGCTGCCTCTAGGTAAGGTACCTGCATTGCATTTTGGATTACAGCATATACCCCTTTATTTCTAGAGATTTTCAGCCCTTTCTGGCAAAGGTCACTTAGTTGGATGTATCTGCAGGTGACATTGACTGAGGAGAGTCCTTTAGGAGAGTTCTTCATCTGTTTGTCAGAAAACCCAAAGTACTAGCCACTTCACCACAGGTTTTTTTTAACCACATATTCAGTTAAGAATCTTCTCCAAGTTGGTCAGGATGGTCAGGATACAAGCAATTGTTGATTAGGGTTGAGTCTCCTTCATTTCTAGCAATATTAGTGGCCATCTTGCAGACTTAGGGAGATTCTTCACACATTTGTTTATTTTTGTCATGTTATGGAAACTAGAATAAAATGACTTTGTGGTGCTTCAGCCTTCATTTAACAAGGGACTTTAGGACCATTCTCCAAATGATCATGCTCCGTAAGGCATATGTCTTAGAGTCACTCTCAGCATAATGAGCATTTTAAAGGTGTTCTTTAACACACCTTGAAGAACAGTGTACAGTCTCAACCCATCATCTGTCCAACTGTTTCTCACAGAAACCGTAAAGAAATACAAAATTCTTGGTTGAGAACTGAAGAAAGCGGAAACTCAGTCCTTCTGCAGATGATTTGGTGGCTTGTAGAAGATTTTTTTTTTTTCTGTGGACCTATAACAGATTTTGAAAAAGAGTTACTATTAAATAATCCATAATTCCAAACAGCAATGGAATTTATCAACCAGTTGCAGACTTTTTTAAAAACAACAGTATGAAAATATCTTACTTTTAAAGGGATGTGGTTATGTCATGGCCTTTCTTAATTTAACAGGTCTGCAACCACTCTTACACAGTAGACTGAAGTGTACCCAGTGGGACTGCAGTTCTACACTAAGAACTTCTTATGAAACAGACAGATCCACTTCAGATGGAAGAAAGTACAATCTGTGAGCATCTCATGAGGGTCTCGGTGTCTACACTCATAAATGTGAAGGTTCTCCTAGGTAACCTTTGAATTCAAAGAATACGGGGAGTTCAGCAGTGGGACCTACGGCAAGGAAGGCTAAATGGTATCCTGGGCTGCTTTAGGAGGAGTTTTGCCAGCAAGTCAAGGGAGGTGATCCTTCCTCTCTACTCAGCACTGGTAAGGCCACTCTTGGAGTACTGTGTCCAGTTCTGGGCTCCCTAGTACAGAAGAGACATGGAACTACTGGATAAAGTCCAGCAAAGGGCCACTAGGATGACTATGGGACTGGTGCATCTAATATGAGGGATGGGGGGAAAGCTGAGAGAGCTGGGACTGTTCAGCCTAGAGAATAAAAGGCTCAGGGGGGGTGTCATCAATGTGTATAAATATCTGAAGGGAGAGTGCATAGAAGGAGCCAGGCACTTTCCGGTAGTGCCCAGTGACAGGACCAGAAGCAATGGGCACAAACTGAAGCACAGGAGGCTCCGTCTGAACATCAGGAAATACATTTTTACTTTGAAGATCACTGAGCACTGGCACAGGTTGTCCAGAAAGGTTGTGGAGTCCCCATACTCAGGGATAGTAAAAAGCTGCGTGGACATGGGTATCTGTCTATAGGTGTCCTCCAGAGATCCCTTCCAGCCACAGCCATTTTGGGAAACTCAACATGCTAGTGTGCTGAAAAGCCAAAAGATGTTCTGTCAAGCCACAGAAGCTTAAATTGTTCCTTAGGAACCATTGTTTTTATGAATTCTGTGACAGGCTCCTACTTGATGCTACTAAGCTACTAATCAATGATTCCTGGAAAGATCTGAGAGAAGTTTGTGCCTTTTCTCTCCTTTGTGCCCTTATTCAATGTGATGTGAATGTTTGACATGGGGACAAAAATCAATGTGGACAGCACCATGCATCCTTAGAAACAGTCACAGAAACTGAAGCAATGTCTGAAGTGTTACAATAAAGCCAACCCATTAAGTTTTTAGTCACTTGAATTTGGTAAGGAATGTGTTCTAATTAGGCATATCTTTTTCAGATTAGTAGAACACGTGCTAGGACTTTAACTTTCAAATATTTTTACATGGTTGTAATAACTCATTTTGCTGCTATTACATAAAGCTTTTTCTAAGAGATTGTAAAGAAGCACGTTGCCAGCTTAAATAATATGTAAAAGGGTGGTATTTTAAATGATTCTTTAATCTTTTTAAAAATGAGCAAGTAATGGCCTTCAACAACATGTGTGGGAGAATTAACTGAAATAGTTGCCATATTCCTCTGTAGGTTTGTAATAATGCTAAATTATTGTTAATTGTGTAGGAAGTTAGGATAAAACTGCAGTTGCTTCATACAGTGTGCTCTGTTCAGTGAAAGGCTTCAAGGAAGACATGAGTTGTTGCTCACACATGATTAGGAGAATAGTCCTTAACCATTCATGACCAAAAATTGTTCAATATTGTTGTCTAGACATAACTGTAATAAACCCTGCTACATAAAATTTTAACCTTATTCCAGATGTATTTAGAATCCTAATTGTGTCTTTAACTATAGTCTTGACTAAGATATTACTTAATGCCAGAAATAACTATTACTTACATCAGTTCTTGACATAACAGTTACCACGTAACAGACCATAACAAGTTAAAGCTTCCACCATGGGAACACATCATATAATTGTTCTTGCTTTTAAAATGGTGGTCATTAATGTTCAAAATCTAAAGAATTTCCAGCTTGTGTAATAGTGTTGAGTGCTTTCATGAATAACAAAATTTTCACTTTACTTGCTATGTGTACAGGTTATAATTCTGACCATGAGTTTATATTTTCTTACTCATGTAAAGTATGCAAATGTAAGAAAATCCATTTGAGGTAATTTGGATACACACTTCTATGAGAAGTGATCCACTGAGTAAGTTTGCATGTCCTTCATGTTAGACCGTATTCTTTCAACAGTATATATTACTTTTGTATCTTAATCTTTCATGTTATTTCAAATCTTAAGAGTAAGAGGTTTTAAAGATCTATCCAAATACATGTTTGTTATGACCGTATCAAAGCATATATACATATATTCAAAGAATTATCTTGAGCTTCAATCTAGTGATATGCTTCTGCACTACTAAGTTATGTAACTGCTGTTAGTGTTGATGAAATGTATAAAGTGTAGCCTATTTGTGTCCTTTTTGTTGTTGTTGCATGCCTCTTAAAAATATTAGGAAGTATGAAGTTCCTATGACCACAGAGGCTTTTAACTTCATCAGGAAACCAGAGCTTCTTTCTCACTCCATAACTGCAGAAATCTAATACAAACTCAAGAAAAAGTGAAAGGATGCTTTTTTTTTTTTTATAGGTTGTAATCAGTATATATTGTAATTTTTAAAGCCACTGAAAATATGTAATTTATTAGAGCAAATTAAAATGTACTATGGGAAAAACAAGTAATTTGATTTATTCTCTATGTTGACTTTACAGCTAGTCCTGCAATGCACATTACAGCCTGTCAGTGAGTCAGTTTTTCTGGTAAACGTAGATAGATGTGTTGAGCATGTTTATACACCTTCGTTTCGTCTCACAGTTCTTGGTTACATATTGGGCATATAAAACCATTACTTAGTTCTTTTATTAAAAAAAAATAGTTCTATTTTGTAATGTGACATATCTTATTCTCTGAACAGTGATGTGACATTGCAGGTAAGTAGTTCAAAATTCTGAATTCTAACAAAAGTAGTGCTAGCCTTATTCAAAGCACACAAAATCCTAACTATAGCATCTATTAGATGGAGTTTGCAGAAACTAATTAAAGAAATACTGGAAATAGTCTTTCAACTTTCTTGGAACATTGTTCCAGTCCTAACAACTTGGAGAGTAAGTGAAATAGGAAAAACTGTCGAAGGTATACAATAAAAAATGAGGTGTCTGGGAGAAGCCCTTTTATAGCTTGGAAGATTTGAAGGAGAAGAGCAATGACTATAGGGTAAAGACAAATCGTGTTGTTGTGGTTTTATGCCTCTTCTAATAGAAGCTCAAAAAATACTGATGAAATTTGAAAGGTGAGAGATTTCAAATGGATAAAACAGGAGATAATTTCCTTTTTTGTGTGTGTATGTGTGTACTTCAGCTTACTGAGCTGAAAATCAAGGGTGAACTTGCTGCCTTATGAAAGAGATGAAGTTTAGAGGTTTTGAATAGATGATTAAGGAAAAGCAAGTTCTTTGAGGCTTCTTTAGTGTGTGTATGTATTTCTTATTGAGTTTAACTTTAGCTAGTTGTCCGTCATCCAGTGACTGCTTGTGGTGGGATTTGATCTGGGGAGTGGGGCAGAGGAAGAGAGTTGTAACTTTCATTTAGTTTGTTTTACTGGGGCTCTGTGGATGCCTCTCACACCTGACTCTTAATATTTCAAATGAAGGCTAGCTGAGGGAAATGGAGGAGAACAGTTACTGATTTTTAGCTCAGTCTCTGTTAAGATATAAAAATAAAGGTTAAATTTGAGTAACCAGTTTGTGGTCTACTGTTGGGAGAGTTTATTCAGTTCAAAGTGCACTAATATGCTTTCTAAGAGAATGGTATGTTCCTTCTAGCAAATAAATTGGCAAGGATAAATTATATGTGCTGGCAACAGTGTAACCAGTGCTTCTAAGGAAATTATTTAAAATAAGGGGACTATCTTCTTTTCAAAACAAATAAATAAAAATGAGGTATTTTAGTGTGTTTTGTTTTGATCCTTGTTGAGCATAGTTTCCTGAACATAACCTCTCATTTTGTCACTGGAAAGTTCCATGTAGGGTGAAATTCTTTGCTCTAGAGTGGCAGAGACAATCTTGTGCTGTGGCTGTAAATTAGGCTTTGTGTAGAAATAAGTTGATAAGTTGATTTTGCTTCTTTCTTTTTTTGTTGTTTTGGGTTTGGTTTGTTTTTTTTTTTTTAAGTGGACCAGGCTTGTAGAGATACCTTGTTTCAGTATTCTAGTAGAATAAATATTATCAGCATTTGAATTTCCTCCCTTTTGCATGTCTATTGTCATCAGAAAGCAGTGATTTGCAAACAGATCCTTCAAGCTTTAGTCGAGAATGTTGTAGTCTTGGGTGTTGGAGCAATTACAAAATAGTTACCTCACATCCTTCTGACACACTAAGCCAAAAGGAAAGGTGCAAACTTGAACTAATCTTTCTCTGAAAGTCTCTGTCAATTTTTCACACTGGAATTGTTTCATTGTAAACCTATGGGCATAAAAGTGAGAGAACAGCTTTTCTTGAAACTCCTTGCATTCTGGCAGCTTAGATGCTCCTACAGAATCTTTGGAGGGAACCAAGATAAAAGTCAGTTAAAATGGCTTAGTAACAAAATTATAAATTCTCTATACTCTTCCCCCCCCGGCCCCGATCTGTGGACTGTTAGCATTGAATTTGATGTGTTGAAGTAAAATAATCACTTAAGGTAATAGAGAGGGTTAGTTAATACTTTTTAATACAGAAATTCAGATAACTTCTTAAGATTTAATAAAGCAATGTGAATATTCTGAGCAGCTTATTTATTTAAATGCCTATTTTTCTAGAAGTCAGCTTTGCTGTTACCACAACACCTATAAATTGAATTTTATAACTACAGCTTGAAGCAAGTCTGTGATTAATAATACGGTGATTTTAAGGACAGTGATCGAAGTTCCTTGCAGCACAGAAAAAATACTGGACTAAAAAGAAAAAGTGATCCAGGGATATTTTAAAAGTATTTATTAAACCAGCATTCTCACATTAGATTCCCTTTTTTTTTTTTTTTCAGTTGACCAATATATTAACAATGTATTACAGAAATATTTTGCAGCATTTAATTTAACTTCTGAAACTGATTTAATCTATTTGAGTTACATTGACCATTGCAAAAGCAAATGGTTGGTTTTTAGTTTTGCTTTTGTTTAAGAAGGAGCATGGTTTGAGATAGGAAGCTTAGAATAGCAGCGCTGAATGGTGTGGGAAGAATTAGAGATCTATGTACACAAAACTTTGCTTACAAAGCATTTTATTACCTGCTGTGATGACCAGTTTATGCAGCCTGCAAACATCCCAATAACGCAGAATAGTGTGTTTGAGTTGGACTAAATCTGCGCTTAGATTTCGTTACTGTGTAGTCACCTGCTTGCTTTCTAGATGATAATAGTTGATGTTTGTTGTGCTATTCAAATGTTCTTCTCCCTCCTACATCACTGATGCTGTTTGTTGCATGGAGTGCCTTGCTGGCTTGTTTGGCTGTTTACATATGTAAAATCTTTCTCTCGTGTGGTATTCATTGGTGATTTTTTTCCAGAAGCCAGTCAAATCTTTCTGTTTGCCTTATTCTGCAGCTATTGGGATATACGAAACGAGCTTATGATCTAAGTAACCCCTCTTAGTGTGTGACTAGTTTCTGAACGAAAGTCAAAATAAGCAGCAGTTGAAGCAACTGTAGATAATGTTATTAAAATTGTAAAACTTGGGACAAGACGTAGGGTAAGTTCACAAGGGCCACTTCAGGCTAGATCCTCAGAACTTGGTTTTTTCTACACACTCAGAAATAGTTCTTTCCCATCCTGACAAAAATTCTTTATTACCTGAGTTTGTTGGTGATTTTCAGTCTTAGATGCCACTTCTACTTAATCTTTCAGTCTGATACCTGCCTGTCTGGTTTCCAGTGAGTGGATTTTTTTTTTTTTTTTCCTTTAAAAAGAAAACAAAACAGAAGCATTACTTGTGCCTTTTCCACAATGAAGTACTGAGTGAGTCTGGTCTAATACTAGGCAAAAAGAAGCCAAAGATACACACCCAGAAATACCAGCAGAAATACTGCATTTCAGCACCAGTGAAAGAGCAGTATTTCAGATGGGGCTTTGCACTATTGTGCTTTCAGACAGACATGGTATTGTGATGGTTCTTTGACTACAGCAGTTCATCATCTTTTCAATTAGTCACTTTTTCATTGTGCATTGAGATTTTTAATTGAAAACATTTCTACAAAGCAGAAGACATCTTAGAAAATATATGGAAAATGTACTTTTGAGTTAAATATTTTATAACATTTATATAATTAATTTTATTTTCAGGGAGTAGTTAATTTTCCTGTACTTTCCTAGTTATATAAAGTAACTTAAATCATTATGCAAACTCTTATTACTTTTAAAGCTCCTTCGTTGAGTTTAAATCAGTTTAAACAAAATGATAAATGTAAATTATGAGAGTTTTTTAGTGTAAAGTGGTTCATTATAAAACAGCACAGACTATGAACTTGACAAGTTACTGAAAATATGATGGAGTATGTAGGAAATTCTCAAGTTTTACAGTTTTAGGCTGCCAGCTCGTGCACATGTGGGAATTGTAAGAAATTCTTTTTTTACTTTGTGGGTTCAATATGTATGGTAACTTTTGTTTGTTAGAATACTGTTAGAGTAGCAGCAGAGTGTTTAGGCAGAAAATCCAAATCCCTTCCTCTAGATTGAAGCCCTGGTAACTGTGATTTTTCCAGATTAAAACGCAACAGTTCATGAGTTATGCTTTTAATTTTAAGGTGCATCCTGTATAAAATATCTGACTAATGAAATTGTGGATTTTGTACAGTGTTTGATGTTCTGTTGATTCTGAAAAGGACCAGGCAAGCTGACTACTCTTTTTTTTTTTTTTTTCAGGATGATAGGGAGGAAAGAGTTGTAATTGTTAGCACAATATGTAACTGTATAGCTTGTCTCTGATCCTGTGGGGCTTTATGCTGCCTTAAAGGGCCTCTTAAAACTTTCCTTAACTATAATTCTTCTCAATGCCAGTATATCTGAATAGGGAATTTTAATCTATTTTTTCGCACTGTATTGTAATTTTGTTTTCACTGTTGCTTTTCTGTCACTGTTATTGTTTAAACATTATTTAAAAAGAGTAAGTCTCCACTTGTTCTGGAAAACACAAGATTTGTGGTGCTATGTAGTAGTATAGAAGAATGAGAAATTTCAGTTGTGATAAGTAAGTCCAGCTTTCTAGAAAATATGTTAATTTAGAGTTGAATATTTGCTTTCATCAAAATTTCATTATTTGATACTAAATTGTGGACATAATCGGTGTAAAATGAACTGTAAATTTTGGGGCAGATGATTGTCTTAATATGCTCATATACTTGAAGGTATTTCTTTTATGGACCTGTCATCAGCAATTACTGACTGACTCTCACCTGTGGTATCCTGCAAATATAACCAGCATCTTTTGAACTGCTCACAGCTACATTGGGGCTACACTAAAAAATAAAATAATTTAGAAAGTGCTATATTCTGTTGAAGCTACAAAAATCTTAATGGGAAGAAGTACATTCTTTAGGCTGGATTTCAATTCATTGTTAGTTAACAGTTATGCAGTGATGTCTTCGTTGGTTAGATTACAGATAGTACTGTTTTGCATGATTGATTAAGCAAATATTGTACAGAACACATTATGTAAGCACTTATGTTGGCTATTTTTTCATGTGGTGTAGTAAATACTTGAGTAGAAAGCTGTAGTCAAGTTTGGCATGTATTACTAGCTACCACACTTCAGAAGGGGTGACAGTAAGCTTTTTCTAAAATTAGTTATGCTGTTGTATGATTAAGATACCTTGAAAAGTTATGCTGTAAACATTCTAGACTGTAGGATGGGACTTTATCTTTTGACTCTTTTAATGCATAAAGCACCTGCTTCATGGGAGGGGAGGAACGTAAGCATGTTGGGGTAATACTCTGCCCATAGAATTATATTGGTGAACCACAATCCTTGTATAAACAAAATGAAGTTACTTTTCTCATTTTAGCATTGATGGAGACCAGGGATTTTTATTTACGTTACCACATCTGTATTGCTCAATACTTAAAATATAAAATTTAATTAATTTTCTCTGATATTTCCTGATACCAGATAAGGGTATTGCTTTGCAGCAGTCAGCAACTGTGGGGAAGACTTCAGAAAATACATCTTTGTATTTTCCCCCTTGCTGTGATATGGCATTAAGTTATGATAACTAGAAGAAAAATTGATTGTAATTTATTAATAAATAATGAGAAACTGCAGTATGCACTTGGGAAATTCTTATCTTAAAAGTCTGTTGACGATAACCACCTTTGCCTGCATCCTTCTTCTGGTGTCTATTGCCACTTCTACTCCAGCTGGTAAGCACTTGGGAGCTGTGGTTAGACTTCTGTGAATATTTTAAATTTTTTTTAAATAAACACAAACCGATAGATTTTTTTTTTATTATTTGATTTATTTTTTTTTGCTATAACAATATTTTAGGATTTTTGTCTTTTTTCTTTTTTAAATGTTTTTCAGGTACACTTCTTCAATATAATGTGCCAGAGTTCACTTCTCAAGTGTGGATCTTTGAGATGGATCCTGTTGGCTGTGTGCCTCCCATAATTTTTCAAATGTTCAGACATTTAATTAGCGCTGTTTGTATCCACATTCTGCTACCCCGAGGACATAGAGAATTGACTACAGCAGCTAGTTCACTCTTTCTGATTAGTCTTTATAAGAAAAACTGGAAAAAGAGTGTTTTCCCATTTTTAGAGACTGTTGGCAAGGAGTAACAAGTAGCTGTGTGTCAACAGTTCTCTGTTGTGCTGCCCTGGAATTGCTTTGAGGTAGTGTGCCACTCCGGCTAAATGACTCCTTGTCCTGCTGTTTCGGAGAGGTGAATGACAATTAAGTTGTCATGGTTAATGTACTGCTTGTGGCTTTTCATGTAGGTAGGTGACAAAGACCACACTGTAACTTCCTTTCAAAATTAATTTTTAACTTTCAAATTTTTTATTATACTTTTTTCCCAAAAAAACCTCCACCAGGAGGTAAAATACTTCTTGATGTTGAGTTGTGTTGTTTTGTTTCTATTTTTTAATTACGGTAGTAGGATGGGAACCACTTGGAGTGGTAGGAAACAAAATTTAGAAGGGGCAGTGGCTTGTATTACTGTTTCCAAGTAAGACAGTATGTGATGGAAGTGTAATTTACTGGGGCCCAGTCACCTGTAATGCAGGCCTCATCAGCTGCTTTCTGGAGTTAGCTGCTAGCAGAAATTTGTCAGCAACAATTTAGAGCTTGATCAAAATTTTTGGTTTGATTGAATATAAGGGTTTTAACTTCTGTTTTCTGGGTAAACAAGGGTACTCGTTTGCCATTGAAAGTGCTTAATGTGTTTCCAAAGGGAGGAAGATAGACTATTGCAGAACGTATTAGCTTATTTGTTACTGAATTGCTTTGACTTGGCAAAACATATAGGCGTATGTTGAGCTCCTAAGTTTGTGTTCACTGCTTGTTTTACTTACGTTAAGAATATATTAAAATGTCTTTTTCATGCAAATGCTATTCCTATAACAGAAGGGGGTTTAAGTTAAAAAAAAAGTCTAACACTTATATCCATGACACTGTTTATAAATTATTTTCACAGTTTTCTGGAGTGTCAACTTTTAATTGTTAACAAACAAAAATTCCCTTGTGTTTCACAATATGAATGGAATGCAAGGGGGAAAAAAAAAAAAAGAGGAAATGCCAGATGTTGTTTCTGCTGCAGTCTCTTATTCTGTCTTATCTTCTGCCTGTCTCAAATACTGATAATACATATTTGCATTGTCCTTAAACTGCTGGTTTTGCTAATTTTGTTATTAAAACAGGCAACAACAGAGAGACCTTTTATACAGAAGTTATTTCGACCAATTGCTTCGGGAGGACAGTTGCATACTTTGGGAGATCTGCTAAAAGATGTGTGTCCTAGTGCTATCACCTCTGGAGGTACTGTAGAAATAACTTCTATCAAATAAGATTTTTTTTTCTGTTGATTTATTGTTTGCTTGATGTTTAGGGGTTTTTTTATATATATATATATGGGGATTTTGGAGGTAGAACTATGTCTCGGTACCAGAGTTTCACATTTCACTCCTTCCTGGTTGTTTAGTGTGCTCATTATACGTCACCTGCAGTGCTTGGAGAGGGTAAGACTGAGTTCTTAGGTACTCTGTAAAAATTAATCTCTGGAAGTTTTATTTTAACATTTGTGTACTCCTTTGCCGTCATGCTGTTCTTAAAAAATAACATGTGAATGTTTTTTATTGCATTTTTAACAAATATTCTTAAAGCAGTATCAACAAAACTTTTAAGTTACCTTTAATGTTATATTGCATAAACTTTTTATATGCAAAACTCCAAAACTGATAGAATTGAAGTTTTCAGAATACTTTTTTCTCTGTTGAAGCCCATGCTTTAAAAATGTACCAGAAAAGAAAGAGGTTGTTACAAGTTCATGGTTACTAAGTGGTGTGACAAGATACCAATTAGTTCACGTAGCATTATATCATTTATACAGCAGCATTTGTTGATCAGCACTTATTCAGAAAAATAAGCATTTCTGGATGTTATTTTAGCCTTAAAGATTACAACTATTGGAACTCTGATATACTTTCTAGGTGGAATAAATGCAAGTTATGTACTCTGCAAACAGATCAAAATTATTTAATGTGAAATGTTTTTCATCTTGTTCTTGCTGTTGTCTTATCAGTACCTGTAAATGGGTAATTTGTTTTTCAGTCAATAAATTACAGTTTATTTTGAGAAATGTCTGATATTCTAGAAAGGATCTTGGTATAGGATTTACTGGTGTAGTATCAGCACATTTTGACAGTAAAGCACTAAATGTGAAATCATTGTAAAAATCTGAGATGTTGTACACAGAAGTTGTCTAATGAAAAATCAAACAGCTGTAATGGATTGCTTTATGGTGATCTTAGAAATCAAGTAAAATCTCAAAGTATTTCTTACCCCTTTTTAATAGTTGTTAACACATGGAAACAATTTCCAAAAATAAAAAGGTAAGAAAAATATGGAATGTTGCTAGCCATGTGTCCATTTTTCCTAAAGCTACTATAAATTTTAGAGAATAATATTAGGTAATGCTTTCAACTAACTGTCCAAAACATAAAGCAAGATACAAATAGGTACTTGAATGTTAGCACGAGCAAGTTTAACCAACTTTAAGTACTTAAGTGTGAGGATCCCACACACATTAGTGAAAAGATACAAAGTGAATTTAAAAACAGGAGTAAGAAGGATGATGCATTTTGACTTGGAAGGCGGTCAAAAGCACAAATCAAATGAAAGAAACTCAAAAAGCATTTATGCAAAAGTTATTGCAGGACATAATGCATGGTAATTCTTATGTGGATTTGCTAAGCAGCAGATGGGGAATGTGCTAGTTACTGCCTTTATTAAAAGTGTGAATGTAATGTAATTTTATCTGACTACCAGTGACTCCATGCTTCCCATTAGTAGGCTTTCTTTTCAGAGATCGACAAATGTGCCAACCTTTAATAGCAGAATAGAAATGTGCTATCCTAATTGCTCACTTCATTTTTGTTAAAGGCTAAAAAACCCCCCTATACTGTTTACTCAATGGGGGCAAAAAATTGTGATTACTTGAAAGAAAAGGAACTAAAATAGGTATTATCCTTACATTTAGGAGGAGCAATTTGAAATGTGATGGAAGGGTTTCCTTGCATTGGAATTATACCTCTCTGTTCCTGTATTAATCTGCTTAAATTTGTCCTAGTTTTGATCCTTAGGATTGTACTGAGCAACTTGCAAACTTAGAGTTTAATATTGATCCCTCACATGGGTGCAAGCTGTCTAGGATTCAGCAGAATCTCTCCTGTAATTCAGCTTTGTATTGTTGTGTTGTTCAGTTGTTTCTCATTCTGTGAGTTGTCCTCTTTGGTAACAGAAAGCGAGCTGAGATAAAAGCAGAAAATAATGTGAACTCCTGAGGAGATATGGGGGTAGACTGATACGTAGAGCCAGTAGAGGAGGAGGCAGACTGACTGAAAAAGTAATTTGGAAGAAAATGACAGATCTGGGAGTCATTAAATGTGATGGGGAGATTGTTTATAATCAGTGTGGCAGGATGAAAGAGAATGGGGCAAAAGCCAAAAGCTGACATAGTAACTGTGAACACCTGGACAGATTAAGCAGGATAGGAGACCATAAAAGGATGAGGGAGAAAAAGACGCATGTTGCATGTGGATCATACATGGAGAGGGTGCAAGGCATCCATGAAAGAATGGGAGTGGAAGTCCTGCTGGTGAAGTGATTCAGATGGTGTAGAAACCTGTTTGGAGAAACAAATTGAATCAAAATTTGAAAAAAGAGCAGTTTCACTGGCAGAATGAGGAGATGCAGGTGGTTAGGTGGACAGGTGGAGCTGGAGATAGTCAGACAAGGGACTGGGGAAAACTTGTTCAGGGTTTGCCGTACAAGTAGACTGTACCCCAGAGAGGAATATAAAGTAGAAAATTAAGCATGGCAACACAGAAAGAAAAAAAGACTTAGGAGATCGGGAAGAAGCAGAACTAGGATAAAATGGAGGGATGATAGAGAAAGGATCAGACTTACGGAAAATGACCTGAAAAGATGGGTGCCCATGACAGCAGTGATTCTTACTGCTGAGGAACATGCACAGGTAAGGTCAGTGCTGGTGTGAAGGGCAGCACTGGTTTGTGCTTGACTGCCTCAGTTCATCATACTCTGTTCACTGATGATTCAACTTAGCCAATAAGTGAACTTTGATTATTCCCTTGCTTGGCTTAATCCACTTATTTCATTCACTATTCAAATGTAATGTGCAATATATTAAGTGTTCATGCACTAATACAGCTTTGGCCTGTTTTTAAAAACCCACTAACTCACCAGACTGCATAGTGCCACTTTAGAGTTTTGCCTATAGAAAGGTTAGCAGCCATAATGAGGACATAATTCTCCCTTTTCCAGCAAGTGGAAAGAGACTTGTAAGTCTCAAGACTCCCAAGACTACAGAACCTCAGCATATCTGTGCTGCCAAAGTCTCCATGAAACCCACTCAGTCAACTCATTTTCTATCTGATGCTGTTTCACTGAGAGTTTAACAAATTTCCTCTGTCAATAGACGCTCCATCAGTTCAAAATGCCATGGAGACTGTAGAGCTGAGTGTTTCTGTCCAATTTGCAAACATTTTTTTTGGAAACCTGGGAAACTACAGCTTCTAATGTAGCTGTATCCATTTGAAGACTTGAAATTTAGGAGATGTCAGAGTTACAGACTGCTTTTCAACAAATTTAGGAGATGTCAGAGTTACAGACTGCTTGTAAAATCTTAATTTACATACACATGCACACTGATTATTATTCAGCTTATAATCACTCTCCACCTCTCATCTCCCTTTGTTTTCCGTGAGACTTTTGTCTTCCTGCATAGGCTGGGCATGTTTTAGTGTCAGAGCTGTGTAGTGAAAAATCATTGTCCTGATCATTGAAATGATGGGTAAGGACTGAATGTAATTCAGGAAATTTTATAATTTAGGCAGCTGAATACTGCCTTTGGGAACTGAATTCATTCTTTCTCCCCTAGGGAGAAAGTATCATATGTCAAGGCAATAGGCAAGCTGAGTGTTACAAACCACCCATTTTATAGAGAGGAGCACCAGAAGAATCCAGTGATCAGTGTGAGTGTTCTGCTGAACAGCTTGCTTGCTTGCACTTGGAATCAGCAAGAGCTCTGGGGCTTTGAGTGTGCAAACATGAGGCACTCTTGAAGTCAAGTTCTAGGTCTCTCATTACTCTTCCTCTCCCACCCTCCAAAAATTGATACTTCTGGCTGCGATGTCTCTTTGACCTCAGTATTTGATCTATGAAATGATGATAATACAGTCTCTTTCCATGGGAAAATCTTGATTAAACAGTTTCTGAAGGCAAAATAGCTTGTGGTCAAGACTTTTTGAATTTCATTATATTAAAAATGGTCGTCTTTGGACCTTTTTTGGTATCTTCTAATTTCTGTTCTTGTAAACTTATATGTTTTGTCTTAATCTACTATTTATATTTATTCTGGTTGAGGCATTAAAATAATGTTGCAATAAAACAGAATACATTATCAAAGGTAATTATAAAATTATGTCAAACTCTTTTCCACATGTAGATTTTCAGACTTTCTTTTAGTGTTATCAAAGGTTAGATCTACTTAATTTTTTTGAACAAAGGAAAAAAAAAGTAGTATCTCATTGAAGATATGCTTAAAGAAATAATAGATATTGGTGAAGCAAGTTGATTTGAAACTTTTTCGCTCTTGTTTTGAAAAAATTATTTAGATATCTTTTCCAAGACTATTTTTTAATCCCTCCTCTTTAGTGAATTAATGCATTGGTGACATTAGCTTCATCTTTTTTTTAAGTGCAACACAATCAATATAAGCTTCTCTTTTTTTTTTCTCCATCTGTTGGACTTTTTTTTTCTTTTTCCTATGTGTTTTTTCTTTTCCAATGACTTTTCATTCAACTGGAAGCTTCATGGTAATTGTGGTGGTTGCTTGTCTGTGGTGACATCCGTAACTGAGCTTTGTGCCGTGGGAACACAGAGAATATATGATTTTCAGACTCAGCATTTGTAGCCATATATGTGAGCTGTTCCTGCTGCCAGATACTTAGAGACCACCACAAGAAGAGGGAAGGAAGGGTTTCAAGAACCACCCACAGTGTCTATATGCCTTTGCTTTAGGAAACATGGATATAATTAAGTCTCTCTTTTAACTGTGCTGAGAAAAAATATTTCTATTAAAAATGTATTTATATATATATGTGGATTGAATATACATGTTAATTACCAACTGTTAAAAACACGATGCAAAGAACATTGTCAGAAGTAGAACAGGTTGAATAGTGACATTAAAACACTGATAGTGAAAATGGTCTTTGTAAAATATTGTGTCAGTATTGCTTTGGACTGTTACAGACTGTGGGTAACTGTTTATATACCACATTTTATTTAAATTAGCTTATGAAACTATTTATTCAAGGCTTTTATTGTTTCTCGAAATGCTCTAAAAAATAAAAACATGAGCAGTTATTATCCCAACCCATTCTTCCGTGATCCTTTATTCAATTAGGTATATATTATCCTGATTAATGAATACTGTAAAGTGCTCACCTTTCTGGATTGCTAAATATTTTAATCTCCTTAAACTGTTCATCAGAGGAAAACTGATGGATAAAAGTAAAAGGCT
>NW_010297802.1:1796-20573 GCF_000700745.2 Antrostomus carolinensis | reverse complement strand
TACGTAGAGTCTCTTAACTCTTCAGACTGCAAGAAGTGTTAGCTTAATCTTTTTTGTCCTTTTTTCCAACTGCAGTGGAGTTGTCGTGGAGAGTATGGCAGTTTGGAACCCATTTGTCAAAATGCGTATCAAACAATTTATACACTGTAATGACCAGAAAATGTGAAGAAAATCAGTACTTTGAATTAGAACAAGCACTAAGAAGCCAGTGTAGTTCTTAAAACTTTTGACAATTACATTAATTATCTTGACTGTAAAGGATTCCTTATTCCTCTAGAACAACGAGGAGAATGGCTATCTTTATTAGTAGCAAACATCTTTGAGAATAATACAGTGTTGAGAGAACCTTCAGAGAACATGCTCTTTTTTCACTTTACAGTACTCTTACTGCAGTACTAGACAGTACTTTCTTCTGGAAGACTAGGTTAGAACTGATCTAATATAATCCTGTAATTTTCTGTCTAAATGAATATTTAGACAGCAAATGTGTTAAATCAGATATTTTCTTGTTAGCTGAATAGTTTTTCCTTGGTGCCTATTTAGCAGGCAACGGTTGTGGCAACAGAAATAGTAAGACCAAGTCATCACAGAAAGTGCACAATCTTGCATTTAATTTTGATGCATCTAGTTTGTTTCAATTCAAGTTCTTCTTTCTTTGTTCTGATCCTCCTGTGTTGACATGAAGTTTAGGAAACAGTGAAGTCCTACTTGTCATGTGTAAGAAATATTAAAATTAATATTCTCAAACACAAACTAATGCAGTAATCACTTCCTCTGTATTGCAGCCTACTGCAATCTCTCTTTAAGGCATGTTATTATTTTATTTTTGGTTATTGCAATAATAAATTTTAATTTATCAGTTACACAGAAGTTCATAAATGAAAGACACCTCAGTCTGAAATTCTGCTATGGGTAAACCTGTGCTGTGTGTTAGTACATTTTTTTATTTGCTAATTTCCATAATCACTGTTTACTTAAATTTGTCTAAAGGCTGCATACAATTGAAATTGAACTTAGGAGTTCTGTGGTTGTATAGGTAATACTTATCTTGCTATTTATGGACTACTGTTCCTAACATCCTAGACTTATTGGGAATCCTTACTAGAAGATGTGCAATTTCACTTCAGTTTCAGTCTTTTACAGTAAAACTTCGCAAGTTCTGCAATTTGAGCATATTAAACTGCGTTTAGGTCTCAGTTGTGATCATCTCCTGTTGGGGGGCAGATGTGCTTGGTCTTGGTTTTATGGTTTTTAGGGTTTTTTTCCTCCATAGTGATTCATACTTGAAACTGAGGCAAGCTAGTCACTTAGGTTTTGGGCAATGTTTCATTATTTCTGATCTTGATCCCAGCATCACTAAAGAGTGGCACTTATTTTTCAGTTCTTTTTTTAACTTCTGTTGACCCATCTTATTTTCTTTCATGTCAGTGACTCTACAGCAGTTTCCTTTCTTTTTCCTGCATCATGTTCCTTCAGTACCTCTATTCTTGTCATACATAACTCTTGCTGTTTAATATCTGCTTTTACATCCTTCAAAACTGGCTCTTCTACTTCTTTGACTAAGCTCACCATTATTTGTATAACTATTTTTGTAGTTTTTCAAACCTTAGCTAATTTCCTAATAGAAATAGATCTAGATCTTCAGGGAAGTAGTTAGTAATTGTCACTTCTGCTTTGGTTCTTTCTTCTTGCTTTCTGTCCTTTTGTGCTGTGGTGTTCCATTATTTTTACACTTCTACTTCAGTTTGCCAATATTTTTTTTTTTTATATGAAAATCTAAAGTATTTAGATACCTCGGGACCATGTCTCTTTACCAACATTCTTCCATTTCCCAATTTAGATCTCTGGGTTTTCAGGTGTCTTGCAGGAAGACTAATGTCCTGGTTACTTCAGGAGGTCAAGAATAAAATTGTTCAGTGTTCACCTTTTTACACTCTTGAAATTGTACAAAATCCTCTCCAGCCAACAGTCCAAAGCCCTAGTTTTACTTCTCATAGATGGTACATCATGGAGTTTTGAATCTAAGCTCCTGACAGATGTCTTTTTTTATTTTAATATGAAAAACCATTCATGAGGACTTCAGGGTTAGAATCACATTATTCTGCTTATTCATACTGCCACTTGTAAACTCATTGTCTGATCTCTTTTCCTATGCTTGTGGATGCCACTTGCACAGGCAAAAGTTGATCTTTTAATTGGACAGTTCTTGTGTGGTAAAGTGGAATTGTCAGCAGTAGTTCCAGTTCTGGAAAATTAGGCAGTCATTTAAAAAACTTGAGAGTTATTTCTATTTGTGAGAAGATGTAGTGTATTATGGAGGGACAGGCTAAAATGAAGCTTGATGTTGCTTGTGGTCTCTTAGACTGCATAGTTATAGTTTCTATGCATGTAAGGAAGAGAAGATGTGAACACCATGTTGTTGCCTGCAAATCATAGAATGGTTTGGGTTGGAAGGGACTTTTAAAGGTCATCTAGCCCAAACAAAATTAATTATCTGTGCCTGAAGGAGATAGCACCATAGGTATTTTTCCTGGCTATCTAATAACCTCTGTCATACTGGGATCAGGTAGATTGGGCTGTCTGCTTACAGCAACAATGTCGTATATGACAGATATATAAAATTAAGTGTTATCTATCTGTTGCCACTAGAGAGGTCATGCTGCATTTCCCCACGTTTTTATGCATCTGATGATGGGTGCTCCGGTTGCCAGTTAAGGGGTCTTTGTTTCCAGAAGTAGTGATATCGGTTCTGAACTTCAGAGTTTATCAAATTTGAAAAAAACCCATGTGAAAAATTCTCAGCAATTAAAAAATAAAAGTTGTTTAGTAGACACTTATGAGGTTCCTATAAAAGAACATCCTAATACTGTAAACAGTTTGTTTAGAAATGGTGACTCATCTTATGAGGAGAAGGGGTACGAACGCAGTGTGATCTTGCATAATTACAGAGCAGCAACTGCAAGAGGAAGCAGTGTTGAGTTCAGCGAATGCTTTGAAGAGGCAAAGGGTTAAAATGATAGAAAACAGAGTTGGTCTAGGGGAGGGAAAGACTTCTTTCCTCTTCTACACCAGAAGTTTAAGACATTGTGCATAATGCAAATACAGAAATTGTATAATGCAGAAGGAAACTGTTTTCTTCCACTATCATGTCTAAACAATTCTGGATACAATTTTAGTTTGCCAGTGTTGTTGAAGTCTTCATAAAACTTGTTTTGATTTTTGTCTCATGCTTCCTTGAAGACTCAAATGTTAAACATTTGGACATAATGACGCAAACAGTAGGCTATCAATCAATCCCAGTTTTCACAGCATTGTTGTTCATTCAGAAAAGCTGTGTGAACTGACCTCTTTCTACAGCAGTGTCATGAGTTCTTTCAGAAATGAAACAAGGATCAAAAAGACTTCCAGGATTTTTCTCTTAAGACTTGCTGCACTGAATGATTTTGTAAAATTAGGGATCAACTGTTTTCAATTAACTCTTGGCTTTTTTAATGTATATTGTATGAGAGACTACATATTAATTGTTTTTGTTCTCCCTCAGTTTTCTAAGCATTGACTTCCAGTAAATTAGTCAAACAGAAAAATTGAATTTAATTAGATTTGCCGTGTAGGCTCCTAATTTTGATGCAAGTGACAAATAGTGCAATAGAAGGAGGTAAATGTATGCAGTAGTCTTTGGATTGACATGAAATATAGCTGGGCTTGCTCTGTCGGAGGTCAGAATTAGCTGGACCTTTGGATTTGCACAGCAAGGAGGGGAGCAGCACGGCACCATCCCAGTCCTTGCTGCGCTGGTGGTGAGCAAACTTAGGAAGCGTTTGCTCCCCGTGTCTAGCTAGTAAGTCTGACTGCTTGTGCTCTCTGCAGGCTGGTCTCTGCTTTTCAGTGCTGTGGAAGTACAGTTTTGAAATGCTTTTCCAGGCCACCTAAATTTAGAAATATGACTAGCCCTGGTCAGTTTTAGGCAGTTTATTAGCCACACTTTCATCCCACATGGATATGACAGTATGTTGAAGGGTTAGAGGTCTTGTAGTGTGCAGGCATACTAAAAGATGATTAGAAGCTTACCAGTGATAGGAATTCTAGTCCACTGTCTCCTCTACTGGGAGAGTCATCTTGCAAGTCAGAACTGAACTTCAGACCACTGCTTAAGCTATTCCAGCCTCCTCATGTCCTTGACTCAATGGTGCTCTTCATGTTAGAGGAGGTCATCATGTACATCTCCTTTCTGGTGTAATTATTTGTGCCTGTTATCTTTTCCCAACCAGGCCATCTGCTTGGATTATCATTCTGCATCTGCCTTTCATCTGACTTCTGACTGTTTGACTATTTTTTAACACCCACACACACACCTACCTGCCCCAGTTGCCTCTTTCTTTTTTTTTTTCTTTTTTTTTTTTTAAGTTGAAATGGAAAGATTTTTTTTTTCTGTGTTAAAATTGCATGGCCTTTGATTTAATAGTTGATCAAAAGGGGTGGAAGTCCAGAGGTTGGCTTGAGATTATAGAATTAATAGTCATGACTGTAGAATTAATTAATATAGAATGAATTTGTCATAACTACACAGAAAGGTGCAAATAATCTGAGAGTTAATAGTGTGGCAGCTGTACTGTTTATATGGCTTCTTGTTAGCCATCTTCACAAGCTCTTTGCATATTCAGGGAGGGCTTCTGTGTATGCAGAATGTTCTGACTTGCTTTCAAAATAAAAGAAAAAACATGGTGGGGATTGGGGGCTGCTTGTGATCCTTGTGCATGGAATTTCTCAGGAGACAGCAAGCGTAACTTGGTTTTAAGGATTGATCCAACTTTACCTCAATTGACTATACAATGATTATCAGTTTGGTAGCTTGTGGGCCCTCTGCGCCTTTCCTAGTGGCAAATGGAATGAAATTGAATAAGTCCAAATGGTACCTTCTACACCTGGGACGGAGTAATGCCAGGCCCAAGTATAAATAGGGAGAGGAGTGGCTGGAGAGCAGCCCTGCAGGAAGGGATCTGAGGGTGCTGGTTGACAGCAGGCTCAATACGAGTCAGCACTGTGCTCTTGCAGCCAAGAAGGCAAACTGCATCCTGGGGTGCATCAAACACAGCGTAACCAGCCAGTCAAGAGAGGCGATTATCCCGTTGTGTTCAGCGAGATGAGGTGAGGTGAGATGTAGCTTCACCTTGAGCTCATCTTGAGTACTGTGTGCAGTTCTGGGCCCCCACAATTTAAGAAGTACGTTAAGGTACTTTAATGCATCCAGAGAAGGGGAACAAAGCTGGTGGCAGGGCTGGAAGGCATGTTCTCCGAGGGGTGGCTGAGGACTCTAGATCTGTCTGGTTTGGAGAAAAGGAGGCTGAAGAGCAAACTCATTGCTCTGTAGAGCTTCCTGAGGAGGGGAAGTGGAGAGGAAGGTGCTGAGCTCTTTTCCTCAGTACCCAGTGATAGGATGGATGGGAATGGTTCAAAGTTGCATCAGGGGAGGTTTAGACTGGACTTTAGGAAGCATTTATTTACCAAGAGGGTGGTCAAACACTGGAACAGGCTTCCTAGAGAGGTGGTTGATGCCCCAAACCTGTCAGTGTTTGAGAGGTATTTGGACAGTGTCCTTAATAACATGCTTTAACTTTTGGTCAGCCCTGAATTGGTCAGGCTGGACTAGGTGATCATTGTAGGTCCCTTCCAACTGAAATAGTCTATTCTGTTCTACTCTTGTCTTTCCTCTTCCATCCAACAAATTTCCTAATATCACAAGAGTAGCGTGCTTTTTCTTTGTGACTTAGAAGTGGTTTCTGAGCATGCACATTCAAAAGGGTGGAATGTAGGAAGAGGTACAGCAAGCAGAGAAATAATCCTGTTTCTCAGACAAGCCTTTGGAAATTTGTTCAGCTTCAGCTAAATTTGTTCTGTTGGCCACCCAATAAGTTTTATTAGTATCAGACTCCAGACTATTCTCTTTAAATTTGTCTGAAGGCCAATGACTATTCCAGCACAAGAAAGTTTAAGTCTATAATTAACAGTAGTAGTATGAATGGAGAAAGTAAAATCTTCCATACAGCAAAGTAACTTTTTTCAAAATTTAGCTTATTCTGTTTGGAAATCAAAGATAGCCCTTCTAAAATTCTTTGCAGAAGAGAGGTAGGATTTTTATCCTAGAGCAGTCTGCTTCATGGGCTGCAGTAGAGCAGCACTTCCTAGGAGCATCAGTGTCCTGCTCCCTAAAATCCTTCATGGAATGCTACAGATCTGAAAATCTAGGCAGTCAAGAGAAGATTGTAGAAAATTACTGGAAATAGGGCAAGTTTTCTGTCAGTAATCTACCATGCATATGAGTTTTAGCAAGACTGTTGGAATCAAAGCATCTTGACAAAATGTTTTGGTTGTGGTGAATTTTCAGTTTTAAAAGGAATATTTTTTGTGTTTTAGGAGGAGACCTCAGGTTCTTTATGCACTGTAAGGACATTGCAGTGTGTTCCCACAGAATTTATCACTTAGACAAAAGATGAGTGAAGAAAGACAAAAAGGAAGGAGAAATTAGAGGCACAGAAGGTTGATGTGGCTTGCACCTGGTCACACTGAGGTCAGTAGCAGAGTTAAGAACTGGAATTTTTTGAATCCTCATCTAAATCAGTCTGTCTCACCCCAAGGAGATGACAGAGGTCACTTGGTATGACTGAACCATCAAAAACTTCACAGAAAAAAACCAAAACAAGCCTTTCTTCTAGTTTCCAATATATCCTTGCTTACAGAAACAAGCACGTCAGCAACAGTTAAAGTACACAAAGTATAGACTTACAGGATATTTTTTATGGTTAGTTTCATAGAAAATGTGAGAATGCTCCAAAATTCTTTTTTTTCAGTAGGGGTCATCATCCAGTTTGTATGCTGCATAATCACTGCTGCCTTTAGTGCTATAACTGGTGAAGGCATAACTGGAGACTTTAGTGGGTCTGCTAAAGCTTTCAGGAGACAGCAGTAAATCTCTGAAGACTTGCAACGTGAAGTTCTCAACTGTAGTGCACAACTGGATTTAGACAATGTGGTGTCAGTGTTTTTATTTATGCTAGTAAACAAAAGAGGGCTACAACATGGGTTTGTGCTGTATGATTGTTAAGCAGTTCTCTGGCATAATTTTTGTCTAGGCCAACTGATACTCTCCCAGAAAATTTGAGTAGTGTTCATAGATTAACAGTCTGGGGGCTATTCTCAGTAAGCAATATGGAAAGGAAGATAATTTAGCTGAATAGGCATGAACTGTTCTCTGGCACTTGCCCTGAGATTCAGAGCGTAGGTTCTGTTCCATTTTATGAGCTGTATCTATACCTTTAAATTAGGTATATGTACTGTATCTGTAGTAGGAGGCTGAGTAAAATCATTGCTTCTCTCTTGCAGTCTTGTTCTATTCTGCCTTGATGTGTATAGGCATAATCTGATTTTCCCAGGAGATAAACATCTTATGGGGCTAAAAAGAAGAGAACGTGCAAAACTGAAGGACCTACAAAAAATAATTAGGAGAAAAGTAGCAGCCTTACCAATAACGTTATGCAGAGTAATCCACTAATAACCACATTTGCTGTGTCCTACTGTCTTGTCTAAGAGTTCAGCAGCACTTGTTGATAGTAGTTGTCCCCTTCTTAAATGCCTCATTTTAATCAGAGATTTTGATGACTTCACATTCGGTGGATAAATTGTACATTTGATCTTATTTGGCACCTGTAGCAATTTGGAGAGTATTTGTAAGAAAACAGAGATAAAACTTTTCCTCATGTCAAAGTCAAAGCCTTGTGTAGTGGTTTGGCACATGCACAGAGGTGTTATAGTCACTGAAGATCTGAATGCCTCTTGCGCCCCTTGCTCTTTTTCCTGGTGGTATCATCACCACACTTAAAATAGCAAAATGCAGCGGGTGTCTGTGCTTTGGGAAACTTCATGAAGTCCAGTACCTTAATGCAAACTGCTACTCACTGGCAATTTAAGTAAAGAAGCCAGATGTATGGACCAAATACATAAATAAATGCCATTCTGCCTCTTGTGATGTTGGGAATCAGGATCTTCAGATCGAAGGGTGATTGCAAAACCAAATCTCTTTAAAATTGCAAACTAATGCAGCAGAATTAATTGTAACTCATTTCAGAGCTGTGTACCTGCAGTGTTTTGTCCACATAGCTCAGGATTCCTAGTAATAGCGCAAACTAATTAATTATACTAACTTAGCAAATTCTGTTTGCAACTGCTGTATGTGTGTGTTACAAGTTTTATGTATCTACTTTTCCGCTGTGAAGTTTTTGAACTCTAAAATAAATAACATACTTAAGTTACTAGTCAAACTCTCTTTACAAAAAAATTACATTATAATCTACCAGCTTGGAAGCTAACTTTCTTGATATTTTGGAATGGAAAAATTAAAATGAAGTTTTGATGAAAATTCACTTCTGATCTTAACTCTGAACAGGTAACTGGTTTGGCGGGGAGTTACTTATATAATTTTTATTTTTTAGTTACTGTTCGGTGTAAAGAGTTCTTCAGATATTCCATTACTCCTTTATCCATTCTTTCTTGAATTTTTCAATATTAAATTGTTTAATTTTACAATGGTAGAGATCTCTAAACACTTTAAGCTACTAGCATTCAAAAGAACTTACAGTACCTTACAGAAAAAGATATTTCATGTGTGCAAACTCTATTGCCTACTCATTAAAGAATTTATTTTTCAATGGGTAAGGGCCCGGAAGAAGCTAATGTAAGTATTTTAGCAAGGGTTTGTATTTCTCTGATAAACAGCACTCCCCTTCTGTTTGTGATCACAGGATAAAAGCTTGCTAAGCTTGTATATGTACATTTTTACTGCTACATCATGTAGTGTGCTCTTAAGATTGAGATCTCATTCCCCAGGAAGCGTTTCTGTCTAAGATTAATTGCCCTTTTAAAATCAGTGTTTGATGTATTCCTTTGGCTATATCCTGACTCACTTTAACCCTCTTTGACCTGACCCCACTGACTATTACCGCCATGGCTGCAGCAGAAATCCCTCAGCTTGATGTATGCAGTACAGACTTGAGCCTGTGGTTTTTCACATCGATGGATTCAATTAGCCGAGTTTTTACTGATCACCTTAGCAGAGACTGAAGAATTTGTCAGACATGGAAGAAAACTGTCCATACTTTGGGGTTAATTGAATAGCTCATCTCCATTTTCATGTTTAGTTTGCTTGTGAAGTTGTTTACTTTGTTATTTACTATCACAATAATATTGCTGGAAGTAGCATTAAAAAAGAGGCAAAAGCAGTTAATTTTTCTCCAGTTAAATGGGAAAAGGTACAAAATGTGAAATAGCAACCATTAAGGCTTTCATCTGTATATATTGCTTATCACTTTTCAGGAAAATGTTTTAAAGTTGTAATTATGTCCAAATGTCCACTTTGAATTTGATTTATTAAACTGGGCAGATAAACTAACAACTAGCATTATGGATTGATGAAAACAAGTAAACTTGCTGGTCTTTTCTGTATTGACAATGACTCTGCAGCAACAGTAATGCTTCTTTGTTTTGCCTTGCTAGGAATAGTTCATCATTTGATTAGCTGAAAAGTTCATTATAAAAGATGGGCAGCCATTAGACTCAAAGAATATTTGCAGGCATGATGTGAATTGTAGTAACTTGAAAATGAAGTAAAACAGAGGTTGAAAGTTCAAGAATGCCATTAAAAACCTTTAAAAGAATATGAATCCATATGCATAGGGAATATATAATATGCTTGTATAGCGAATTTGCTATTTAATTGTTTGGCATAACAGTATTTTAAAAACAATGACATTATAAAATTTCTCACACTGTTAGCAACAAGAGGTCTTTTACAACCAATTGATTTGCTTTTTGCCAATCTTCATAGAGAAAAATCTTTATTTAAATGTTTTTTTGTTTTTTTTTTTTTTCCAAGAACCATATTGATTAGCTCCCTAGCTGTGTACAGATAGCCTTAATTTCTGAAGGTCAGTTGTATTCAGTTCAGAGGGAAGGGAAACCTCAATTCTAATTAAGGGTATGGTGCATTAAAGTGTTAACTTACTGCAAGTCAAGATGCTTGCTGTTTAAAAAAGCTACACAACTCCTAAAAGTAATTTAGCTCTCCCTCAACAATGGAAAATGTATCATGGACGAGTTGGGCTCAATTTGTCATGCATTCAAGTGCTTATCTTTTAATGCACACTTAGCCTGTTGCTTGTATGTATGAATGTATTGTGTGCTTGCTTGTTATGTGGAACAGCAGCGTGATTTGCATTGAACTTTGCCACTTTGTCCACATGTGTGTAGCCAAACTTGAATGTGTTGCAGAAAATTGTTTTATAAGCTCCAATTGCTAACCCTGGTCTTTTATGAACTAGCACAGGTTTATTACTGGCTCAAGGCTGAACCTAAGGCACTCATGCAAAGTGAGAAGGGATATAAGAATATTTCCTGGGAGTTTCACCTTATAAAATATCTTTTTTTTTCTTTTTTTTTTTCTTTTTTTTCCCCTGCCTGAAGCTAGATATTTGATGGGAATCATCTCAGGCTCAGTCACTGAAAGGTCTTCTAAAACCCTTTAACTGTTAAAATGTTAGATGTTTTAAGAAAGGTTCTGTCATAAATTAGTTTGGGACCTATTACAACCCATTAAAAAGCTGCTATTAAATATACAAAATAAAAAAATTTAAAAAACCAAAACAACAAAGTTTAGTTAAGTAAAGCTTTCATTTCTATCCTCTGTCTGCTTTTCTATTGAGCTGCATGAACTCTTTTACAGAAGGAAAAATCCCCGTGGTTATCTTAGATGGCATTACTGTGTTAACTGTTTTGAACTGCATGGAGAATTGTTATAGTAGTCTGCTTGGGCAACCTGGACTTACTGGTGTTTGAGGCCAAATTTACTTTCTCTAAAAACTTTTCTAGTTTGTTTACATACTTTCTGGCTGCTATGAGATTGGTCAAAACCATGTAAAGAAATACAGCCATAATTAAAGCCAGATCAGTGAATATGGACTTTGTGACAGTGTTGCAAAGGAAGAATACTTGAGATATCTTGCCCGGAGTTAGGCTTTTGTATTCAAGTACTCTGCAAGAACAGACTTCACTGAGGTTATAGGTCTAGTTCTATCATAGTGTTTTGGACTAAGAAGCAGTAGTTCTTATGAGGGGCACTGGTAAGATGACATCAAGGTGCTGTAAGGGTGAAATTGAGACATGTAATATGAATGACAAAACACTTAAGAAAGGAGAGAGACTTATGTTTTGAACTGTTTATTTTGGAGAAGAATTTTTAAAAATCAAAATAATGAGTTAGAAAACACAGGTTAAGCACTCTTATTCTGTTATCTGTAAGGGGTTGTTCAGTAAACCTATTAAAAATTAACATTCCTTTGAAAAGATATTTTTAAGCAAAATACAAAGTTGTAGACTTTATTTACCATTAGTCGTCTTTGAGACCAGGAACTTGCCATAGTTAAAAGCTATCTAGGATATTTGTGTGGATATCAAGAATATCTAGGGCTGAGAACATGTATTTAGGAAAACTCTGACCTTCAATTTGAGCAATTGAACTCATGTTGCTACCAACGGTTAAAATGGGAGATACTCTCACATTGCTGCCAGTTAACCACATCTACATGATCATTTACATTCATGTTGGTCAGTTGGATTATATTCACAAACTGAAGTTCTTATTCTCCAAACCACATCTTGTGTTTGGAACAATGTTTATTCCTGATATGGAATAATTTTGAGGAACCTAATGACTTGTTCTAACTGGTGTATCGACCATGTATTTCTGTGTACAAGTTCTTAATCCGAAATCATCATCAGTGGCTTTCCCCAGGGCTGGTGAGATAGGTAGGCAGGAAGGAAAAGTCAGTCCTGTGCTTTTGTGTCACATATGAGCCTCTAAATTTTTGAGGTCAGAGGAACCTTTTGTTGTGGCTAGACTATTTTAGAGTCAGCTTTGCAGAATTTTTTGTGTGTTCTTGCTCTCCATCAGAGGATGCTCAACAGCGTATCTTGCTGATTGTGATCCAGTATATCATCTGTGTTTCTGCTTAAACTGGTAGTTATTCCAAATTAGAGGAGAGGAATGGAATAAGGATTTTGGTAGTTTATATGCCATTAAAGTGAAAAGTATGTTAAGATTGCTACGGAAAATGAGTCACTTCTAGTAATGTGACTTCTAGGACTGTGATGAGCAGGGTCCTTTTTGCAATAGAGTGAGATTCACAGAAAAGTAAGGAAAGCCGGGGATGTGATAGCTGACATAGGCTAGTGTGAAGCTTCTGAAAACTTACACTAAGATCATATTCCTATTTTTAAAAATTTAACTACAAAAATAACCAAACCCTGCTCAACAGAATGTGTAGTAAGCTTAGAACTTAAAGATATCATTACTTAAATATAAAATATTTTGTATCTGTAAAGAGAACTTAAGTGTTCACTGTCTAAAGTACTTGTGCCGAGTTCATTCAAAGAGGGAAGTGATCATTTGGCTAAGAAATTTCACCAACCTCAACTTTTTTTGTATGCACTTCCCATAAAATTGCTACATGTGATTTTTGTAGCACACACAATGAAAATAATTATGAAGCTTGTTTTTTTTGTAAATTATATCCAGTCATTGTCAATTTTAATATCAGACATTGGAGCTGTTTTCAGTTTTGGACAGGTTGCTGTTGAAGAGTGAGATGCTATTCATTGGTTTCAGCACTAACAGTTGAAAGATCCCTGTATCAAACTGAACCATTACTTGATAATATTGAGGTTTTGGCTTTTTTAGAGATGTTACCTACTTAAAAGGTCTGTCTTAAAGGTCTTTTCCAACCAAAGCGATTCTATGATTCTAAAAGTGCAGAAAGTAAAGTACATTAATCAAGTGCTTGTTTATTTATATTCTCTTACTGCTGCAGAAGTCACTAGAGTACTTCTTTAAAAATATGAGGCTTGTCTGGGGCTGTCTCTTTTTTTGTCCTAGAACATCCAACCTGAAGTGCTTAGAGAGGGGAAGGATAAATTCAACCACTGTCCAGTTCTTTCTTACCACCTGTGCTTACAGGTTAGAACATAGTCTTTGAATTTGCTTGCTAATATAGTGTGGTGTTTTGTAAATAATTTCACATAGTTTAGTATGTGATCCTTTCAAGAAGGAAATTTTTACCTTTGCTTGCCAGGGACTTAACCCCACCCAGCTTTGGCTTTAGGCTTTAAAAATTGAGTCAGCAATATCTGTCAGTAATGAATTTAGTGGTTACATCTACACGTGAAGCACTTTACTGAAAACTATGTATCTCTAAGTAATTTCCTAAGAGATCCTGAAGAGTTAGATGAAAATCTTCCCGGTTAAGATGTTGGTGTATCTCCCCAGGTTCAGAGATGTCTGAGGCACCAGCTGCTGAGCATGCACTGTCAAGGAGTGCTCTGGCTGCTTCAAGGTGCATGCACCTGAAGGCCTGTTTGCCTGCCTGGTAATCTGAGGAGCAGGGGAGGTGGAAAGGAAAGCAGCCACACCACAACCACAAAAGGAGAACCCTGCTCTTTGTAATGCTGATCTAAGATGGGTTTTCCTACATTGTGGTGTAACCTATTGTTGGGAATACCTTTAGTATCATCTAATCCAGAACATATGATGTATTCTGAAGATAAGCAAGCAAATGCTTATGGCCCACTTCAAAACTGAAAAAGCTGGAAACTAGTTCTGTTACATTATTCATAAGGCTCCTACTGCGTGACATTTTCTTTGGTTATATTTACTCCTTACACTTTCTCGTATCCTTGTCCAATATAGTCCTGTGGCCTTGAATCACTCAAGAAGTGCAATGTCTGCTCCTAGTTTGGAACACAGTGTTCTATTTCCCTGTTTAGACTTTTAAAGCCAATTTTGTAAGTGGTGCTGCCCAGAGTAAGAAGCTGTGGTTTCTGAGTTGTCCATTTTGGTGACTACAGGCAGGTTCTGGGACTTGCTATGCCGAGGACTTGAATACTTGAGGATTCTAATTGAAGTACTCCAGGGATATTTTTACTAAATCCTGAATATCTTGTATTGTCTATTAGTAAAAGAACTTAAGCCAGCTAAATTGCCCTGACAGGTGATTGCTAGAGTCCACAAATCAGAAGGGAGGTATTTCATCCCACTAAGGAATTTTAAGTGGTGCATCACAGATACAGTCTGGCTAGAGAAGCTGATCTTGTGTAGGTGAAATAGAGTATGTAGCTGCAGCATTGGTGAGAGTTGTGGTGCTAATCTGAGTGAAAATTGGCAGAAACATGTACCTTTGCCAGAAGCAGTGCCTTCTCACTATTCTACTCTATGGCACTTGAATTGATTTCAAAAACAGTCTTTTCTTTTCCCTCCATCTTTAATTCTTCTTTTCTAAATAAAAAGATAATCCAGTAGAAAAATGTATTTAGATTGTATCAGAGGCATGTGTAACAATCTGATTTCATGCTGAATAAACTAATTCAGTTCTTTTGTTTCCTAGTATTGAATGGTTTACTTTGCAGGCAATAATTTATGTAGCTAAAGGAAACGGAAAACCTTACCATGTGATACCATGATATTGCACATCTTCCTACCTTCTCTGAAGACTACAGATTTTCTCTTCTTTGTTCTTTATTTCTCACTAGTTCTTGAACATTGAGGGATTTTAGAGGAAGTTTGGGATTAGCAACAGCCAATACTGTAGTAGTTAAGGTATTCCCCTTAAAGAAGGGAGAGTGGACTCAGGCTGCCTCAGGTTGAGAAGGGCTTTGAGCCACCACCTCCAAGGACTCTTGAGAGATGCAACAGCCACTTTCTCTTGCTTCCTTCCAGCAGATGCCTATCTGTAAAAGGGAGTCCTTTGCCAATACTTTCTTTGGCTGGATTAAGGTGGTTTCCTGATCAGGAACACTGAGACACCTTATAGATGATAGAAAAGCAGACCTCTTCTTAAACCTTTCATATCAGAGCTGCCTGTTTCTCTTCATTTTCTGTATACAGTTGGAAAATTCTTGACTTTACATTGTATGATTTATTAGCCTGGGTCAGGTACCTACTTCAAGTGTTGCAGCCTTTGAGTTATTGTCTAAATTAAGTGATCTGAAATGTCTCAAAAAGTCTTAGTACACAATACGTAAGCATAGTTATCTGCCTTCTGGAGACAGATTATTGTTAAATTTTACCAAAAAGCTTTACAATTTGTGCTTATCACTTGTGATTAGTGACTTTCAGGGGCTATAGTGCTTTCTATATTCATGGATTTCCACAAGGAAAGCAAAGAAAAATCATTTAATCCTGGGACAATCACTCTGACAGGAGATTATTTAATTTATTTTGAGGCACTTTTTTTAATGGTAAATGCCAAACCAGTCTTTATTATTTGCGCATCACTTCAGTATTATAAAAATACTCTGATTTTAAGTAAGTAACTACTATATACACACATTATAAAAACTTCCTACAAAACATGTATGGTTATGCTTTTATTTTTCTGATATTTCCACTTAATCTTCTTCCTGAGATTAATTTGCAACAAAGTAAAAGAAACCATATTTAAGTCATACTATAGCTAACAAGTAACTCAGTTCTATCATGATTTTAAACCCAAAAAAACGGTCCGTGAGGTGACTGGAAAATTTGAACTTGTTTTTGAGGAAATCCTCTGGTTTTTACTACATTACTGAATCTTGTAAAATGTGTATTGATGGTGATGATGATATCAGGTGCCCTGTGCACTACAGATGAGCAGAGTTATTTGCCCTGATTTTTATAGGCCTGGTCCAATGACATAGAATGGCATTAATCTTCTTTGTAATTAAGTCATTTAGATCTTACACCACTCATTTAAATATCTGTTGTGTTTAGCAACTTGTACACTTTTATAGATGCATTTTGTCAGTCTAAAAAGACTTTCTGTTATTATAGAATATGGGGTGGGGAAGAAGAGGACAGCACTTGGTGTGTTAAGATGCATACAAAATAAGGTACAACTCTCAATGGAAGAAAAATACTATGTAAATCTATTATGTCTATAAACCAGGTGGATGAAGCTTTCATGATAGCTAGTAAATCAACCAGAACCCAGATCACAGTGGTAATGGTGGATAAGGATTAGACAGCTGTTGAGAAAATGAGAATATTTCCAACAAGAATATTTTTAGTGTATTTGCTGTTGACAGCTTTTTGCAACATAAAGCAGAGGAGCCGTCTATAGGAGAGAGACTCTGTATGTGATTCAAAATGGGGAAGTTACTGAAAACATGAAAACTGAGGAAAGTTTGGGTAAATGTGACTTGGGAGTTTATGGTCCCTAGTAACAAAAGGAAGGAAGAATGCTAAAGTAAAAACAATGGATTTTGTGAAAGAAGGCTACAGTAAATACAGAATTGGTAGATAAGATCTCTTTATTCAAGCCTCAAGGGGAAAAGGAATTAAGGAGAAGTGATGCTTTGTAAGAGATAATACTAAAGCACAAACAATTCTAATGCAGAGATTTAGACTTTAATTAAACTGTAAATTCTTCATTGACCTCTGAGACTTTCTCAGTTTGCTGAGAAACAGAATAAAAGATTTGTATAAGAAAGGGAAAAAGTTGGGTAGGGAAGGGGGAATGGGGACACCCAGATAAACTGCATTTTGTTTTTAAGCAAGAGGCATCAAGTTAGTACGCGCATCCAAAGCCTTCCATCACACAGTAAAGGAACGAAATAAAGTGTTTATCATTTATAAGCTTATCACAGAATGTGAGGGATTGGAAGGGACCTCGAAAGACCATCTAGTCCAACCCCCCTGCCAAAGCAGGAACCTAAACGAAATTACACAGGAAGGCGTCCAGGTGGGTCTTGAATGTCTCCAGAGAAGGAGACTCCACACCCTCCCTGGGCAGCCTGTTCCAGGGCTCTGTCACCCTCACTGTAAAGTAGTTTCTTCTCAAGTTTAAGCGGAACCTCCTGTGTCCCAGCTTACCCCCACTGCTCCTTGTCCTACCATTGGGCATCACTGAGAAGAGCCTGGCTCCGTCCTCATGACATTTGCCCTTAACATATTTATAAACATTAATGGGGTCGCCTCTCAGTCTCCTCCAAGCTAAAGAGCCCCAGCTCCCTCAGCCTTTCCTCATCAGGGAGATGCTCCACTCCCTTAATGTCCTCCAGTGACAAGAATATTATACTGAGGTTTTAAAGCTTTTAATCTATTTTTTGTGCAAGTTTTTGCTAAGAAGAGTCAGCTATGTATAGGTGTCTGGCACAATACTGACGCCTACACAGCATTCTGCCATCTGTCTCTGTATGCAAGTTAGCTGTTTCTGAAAATTAAATAATATTACAAAATGTAAAAAAAAGTCACCAACTCTGGCCAGTTTATGCAATACCAGATAGATTTTAATTTCAAAGTGTTAAATACATATATTTTGGAGTTACTTTAATATTAAAATTATTTATATGTTCTCTTAACCTCTCAGTATAAAAACTTATTTTCTGAGATCTTTTCTGTCGGCGTTTATACTCTTGACGATCTGACTGGTAATGCTTCAGCTCAGTAAATACCTGCTTTGCTGGGAAATACCAGACATTTATTTTTAAATGTTCTTCTGACCTGTCTGCAATAAAACCAGAAACCTGCAATTGTTTATGCTTAATTTAGTGTGATAATATGTGTACTATACCACTTAGAGAATCAAGCTTTATATGTTTAATCAAGAAATTTACAGAATATGATACCATATGTAGGTAACATCTAACTCATGTATAATGCTTTAGTTTAGGCAAACATAACTGTCTGCTTCTACAGGGAGAGTTATTACTAGCATAAAGTCAACAGCATATTCAAGGATGGTTCTTCCTAGTCTGATTTAGCCTGTGCTGACATAGATACCTGGTTATAATACAAACTTCTTCAGGCAGCTGTCAGATCATTTTGGTTACCAAACAAATAAGATTTTAAAATGTTTTAAGATGTTAAAAAAGATGTTATAAAAGAGGATTTCTGCTGCAACTGGGGTAGCTGAATGAAAGAGCCAGTAATGGTACCTTCATTTCTAGATTCTGCTCTCTTCCATGCAGCTCTTGGGGAATACAGTAGTTTGTTCTGTAGTACAGACAGTTGAGGCGGGGAGCATAAAATGCTAATTAGAGAAGGCAGTGATATTTTTTGAGCACTGAATGTGGATTTCACTGTGGTAGGTCCATGTGAGAATGCCAGAGAATAGTATAAAAACAGTAAAAGGTCACTGCCTACTTTTTTTTCCCCCTAACCATTATTTGGAGCATATTTCAGATGCTCTTCTTGTCTCAAGGCTCTGAAATACATTTTCTTTTTTTTTTCTTTTTTCTTTTTTTTTTAGTTCATGTCATGACAGTTATGTCAGTTGCTTTAGCTGGTTCCCATCATTTGAATCAAAGGATCAAAGTACTTGCATCCTCTGGGACAAGTATAAATCAAATGAATTGAAATATTCTTAGAAAATACTCGTCATACTGGGAACCATTTGCTAACTTAGCTTTTCCAGTGAAACTAAGTGAGAAGGAGCTGGTGCCAACTCAGCCTTCTGAGTAACTCTGAAATACTGCTTCAGGCTTAAGTAAATTATTCTTAGCAAAACAAAATTACTTCAGGAATATTACATGTATTATATGTATTATAGTACATGACATACTACATGTAGTCCAGCTCTTTCAGGAGATCACAGTATTAAGAACAGAACTTTATTAGTACATTTTTAGGAAGCTCAACATCTTAAGCATGATCTTTGTAAAATTCATATGGCTTATAGCTGGGTGAGGTGGATATGCCTTAAC
>NW_010297802.1:0-1767 GCF_000700745.2 Antrostomus carolinensis | reverse complement strand
GGGAAAAAAACCTTGCAACTAATAAAGAAGAGTGGCACTTTCATTAAGTTTCATTTTAACCCATTTTTTTCTTGGAATTAATTTTAACTCAAAGTTTCTGTTTTAGATGATCTAGTGGAAGGTGTCCCTGCTGACGGCAGGGGGATTGGAACTAGATGATCTTTAAGGTCCCTTCCAATCCAAACCATTCTATGATTCTATGATAGAAATCTCAGCTTTCTCCATACCAATATTTCTTGCTCTTCGTTCTGTTAAATGTTATACTCTGTAACACCAATTAAATCTACTGTAAATTAAGTGTAAGTAAATGTTTAATCTTTCTGTGAACTTTGAATGGTATGAATACTAGTGGTTTCTCTTTTTCTTTGAATTAGATGGAGAGCAGAAGACTCAAGTCATGATTCACGGAATTGAACCAATGCTGGAAACACCCATACAGTGGCTAAGCGAACATATGAGCTATCCAGATAATTTTCTCCACATTAGTATCATTCCCCGACCTACTGATTGAAACTTGGCTATGTCTGTGTGAGGATCATTCTCAAGCTGGAATTATAAAGGCATGTCAACTTCTTGCTTCTGTCAGTCCTGACAGAGGCAGCCTGACCAGAAAAAAAACCCACCAAAAAACCGAAACAAAACAAGAAGTCCTGAGTGCTGCAAGCCAAACAGGAAGAGAGATCCTGTCGTCAGATAAGGGCAATTGGGCGATCTTATTTTGCATCACCGCTGCTTTTCTTCACCGCTGTAATTAAATCAGTTGCAATATGAAAGAATTTAAAGGACCTCTGCAAGTCTGCTGTTTTCTTGTAAAATATAATGAAGCTGAAACTGTCAGCTGAAGAGCAAATGGAAATATGCTGCTTGATTGTATTTCTGATTAACAAATAAACAGGGCTGTTTCCTAAAGCGGTAGTGTTTCAACTTTGAGAGTGGAAACAGTGGTTTAATTTTCTAGAAAGTTAGACACTGAGAGATTCAGTTACCAATAGCTTTTTGTAAAAGATCTAATTACTGTAAACCCATCTTTCCTTAATGAGAAGTTCATGTTTACAGTATGTGTATTGGTATGCAAATGGTCTTTTAACTTTGATAACAAGCAGTGAAAGATTTTAAAGTAAACCCGTGAGCATGTTTTGTCATTTAAAAACATGCACAACTTAATAATTTACAAATACTTCTGATTTGTATGCTGTCACTGAATACTCCAGTATGTTCATTATTCAAACCAGTTTTCATAGACTAGCAATGATGTAGGATAATTTGTCTCAGGATTTGTCATGGCATTTCTTTGTGCTCATCTATTTTTTTTTTTTCTGTAAGAATATTTTCTTAATTTAGTTTAAAAAGCTTTTTTTTTTTTTTTTTTTTTAAAGAAAAAGTAAAAGGATGTTGCAAATGATTGTATCATGATGTTTATTCCCATAGACTAGAAAACAGTTAAATCATAGAATCGTGAACAGATGTATTGCTTTTTAATAATTTTAAATTTTGGAAAGCTGAGTCTTTTCCAAGCTAATACTTCCTTACATCTGAGTTTAGTTTTCTACTGTGGTCCCTGAGCAATCAGTCTGAAATTTGGAAGCTTCTAGTCTCATTGCAGAGATTTTTCCTTAGTTTAGCAGATGTATTTTTAGGTTATTGGATTGCTTTGGTTTCTAACTCTTGGTTACCATTGCAGCTGCTAGTAGGACTCTACCATTTTTTTTTATTATGCTGAGTTCATCAAACTGTGTGCTGTATTGCTTTGTCTGCAGTTTGTGGCTG
>NW_010297801.1:6296-7060 GCF_000700745.2 Antrostomus carolinensis | reverse complement strand
TGGTGGGGGATCAAGCGGGGCCGGTGTGGCGATGGGGGGCAGCTCCTTGACGTACTGGGCCGGGATGTAGAAGGGCCGGGTGTCCCCGCTCCTCTTGACGTGCCACCAGTGGTGGTTGGTTCGTTTCAAGAGGACGTAGCGCTCGTTGGGTTTGATGGAGACCAAGGTCCCGTCCTTGGCTTGGTACTCGAAGCCGTATTCCACCAGCACCAACGCCTCCTCCGCAGGCACCGCTGCCTCCATGGACACCCCTTTTTTTCAGGCACCGCTGCCTCCATGGCCACCCCAGTGCCTCCACCTGCGGGACACAGAGCAGGGAAGGGGTGACCACAGATCCCAGCCCCTCTTGGGGTGCACCAAAACCCTGGAGTGCTGAGTTTGGGGGTCTCTGTTGATCCCCAACCCCACGCCGTTGTTCCACCAACCACCCAAACAACCCTGGGGTCATCGCCACCGTCTTCACCCACCATCTCCAAGTCCCCATGGCCAACGAGCCCTAAATCCTTGAGTCCCCAAAGCCACCGAGTTCCCCAGTCTCACCTCCAGCCGGTGTCGGAGCGCAGGCGGGGGCGGTGGGGCGCGCGGCGGGTCCCGCTCGTGCCCGCGTCGGGCTGGTCTCGACTCGCCCCGGTTTCCTGCCGGCGCCTCGATGAAAGACAGGGTTGGGCTCCACGCTGGCGTTGGGTGCCCGTCCCCCCGGGTAGGAGGAGAGGGGCAGTGGGGACCCGGTTGGTTTCCTCTCTTTGGGGTGGGAGGGAAGGGAC
>NW_010297801.1:2230-6244 GCF_000700745.2 Antrostomus carolinensis | reverse complement strand
GAAGGGCCCTGCCCCACAGCCCAGCGGGATCTGCGCTGCTGCCGGATCCGGCACAGCCTCCCTGGGCAGGGGGATGGGATTTCCCTACCTTGGCTGGTGTCCCCCCAACTTCCAGGGAGTCCTACTGGGGTCCCCATGTTGGTAGGTGAACCCCAAACCTTCCCAATACTGGGAGCGAGAGGTGGTGGGGGAAGAACAATGGGAGATGGCGATAGCGATGGGGAGCAGAGGGGATGGGAAGTGGAGCAGGGAAAATGGGACAGGGAAAAATAGGGGGTAGGGAAAATGAGGCAGGAAAAATGGGGCAGGGTCTCCCGGTCACCCCACAACACCCGGGAAGCTGGAGGATCAGCAGCATCCCCATCTCCAACCCTCCTCCCACGGACACACAGCACCAGGTCTGACACCGGATTCGGCACCCGCTGTGGAGACACAAACCCCAGACGGCTTCACTCCTTAAATAAACTTTAATTATTTTTCCAGGGGGAAGGGGGAAAGGAAAATAAAATTTCTTCTGAGGCTGGAAAGCAGCAGGTGGGGAGGAGCAGCCCGGCTCTTCTCTCCCCTCTCTTCCCGGAGGCCACGGTGACTGTGGGCTCTCCGAGTGGGAGATGCTCAGACAACCCCAGTGTCCGTGGTCCCCACAGGTCCCTAAAGGCACAAGTGTCACTTTGTCCCCTCCCCACGCAGCTGCTGTCACCCCCCTGAGCCGAGCAGCTTGTGCAAAACTCCCACGTAAAAAAATACTGTTTGTTTGGTTTTTTTTTTTCAATATCGAACTTCCTAAAAAATTAGAGTTTTAATCACTGTCAGTTTTCCATCCCCCAGCTCAGAAATCCTCACTGACACCCTGGAAAGCTGCTGAGTTTCCAGCGTGAGGGGATGGACCAGTTTGGCACCAGGAGGGTGACTGGGAGCATCCCCCAGCAGCACCGGGTTAGTGTGAGTGGGGGGGGACCTGACCCTTCCAGCCCCCTCTTTGCTCAGCTCTGGGTGGGCAGAGGGTCCCTCCGTGGGGCAGGAGCACCCACACCACATCACCCAGCACCCTGGGGAAGGGCTGGGTGCAGGATCAGCACCCAGGTTGGGGTGGGGGGGTCTCTGCTCCACACGTCCCACCAGCCCCTTCCCCTCGGCGCTGGTGCAGCTGGATGAGAAGCCAAGGGCAGCATTGAGGTGGGTCCCTAAAGTCTCGGCTCCACGTTGGCCTCCACCTCCAGCTGCTGCTGGTACCTCCGGCGGCGCTCGCAGCGGGGACACGACCTGGCGCTGGCCTGGCAGTCCCGGTGGAAGACGGTTTTGCATTCACTGCACCTAAAAAAAAACACCCAAAGGGAGAAAATAAAATTAAAATAAATAAATTAAATCCAAATCCCCCCAACCTGCTGGTAAGATCAGAGCAAAGATTGAACTTTTCCCCATCAAACCAGACCTGGGGACACTTCCTTGTCTTGGTTTCCCTCTGAGTGAAGAGCCCTGGCTGTGGTGAGAACCAGCTCTAGCTCATAACGAACCTCGTTAGCAGGAACAGTAACTAATGGAGGAGAAGATCCACCTCCAGCGAGCTCAGAGCAAAAGCAGCCGCTGGCCCGGAAGGAGCTTTGTGGGCAGCTGCCACAGCTGCTGTTGTTTTTGCAGATGAAAGATCTCCAGTGAGGTTCTCACCTTTGGTTTTGGAGCGGTGACAGCACGAGAGCAAAGTTTCAAAGCTGTGACATCAAACCCCTGTGATGGGGGAAGAACCTGGCTGGGGACACACCACCAAGTGGGGATGGGATGCAGCTCAGCACCTGAGCATGGACCCTCTGCTTGCCAGGGCTGGGGTGCAGCCAGGAGAACCCCAACCATGGGGTCCACATGTGGCAGGGACATGGAATGGGGACATGGGAGCTGCAGGGAAGGGGACAAGCAGGTGGGGATGGTGTCTTGGAGCTGGTCGGCTCCAGGTCCAGTGCCTGCCAGGGACCTCCCTGCTTTGGGCTCAGCACCACAGTGGGAATGTCAACAGTCAGGCTTGGGGAGATGGGGAGGAGACACCTGGGGAGGTGACACACAGGGAGGAGACATTTGGGGAGGTGACACCTGGGAGGAGACACACAGGGAGGAGACACCTGGGGGGGTGATACTTGGGGAGGAGACAGCTGGGGAGGTGACACAGAAGGAGGAGACACCCAGGGAGGTAACACCAGAGGAGGAGACAGATGGGGAAGAGACACCCAGGGAGGTGACAACACAGGGAGGAGACACCTGGGGAGGAGGCACCTGAGGAGGTAACACTTGGGGAGGAGACATCTGAGGAGGTGACAAGCAGGGAGGAGACACCCAGAGAGGTGACACCCACCCTGTGAGGGGCGTTCACTGCTTATCTTGGGTCAACAGAAGAAAAGTCCCTGTGACAAAGGCTGAGCTCACTTTTGCCCCAGTGGTGACTCCCCACCTCACCTGCAGCAGCAGCACCTGCCAGCGCCTCAGCTGGGTTATTTTTTAAATCCCCTGAAGTGCAAATACCTGGTGCACAATCCAGGTGTGAACACCACCAAATACCTGCATTCCCCCAAATTTCTGGGAGAAGGGAGCAGGGAAATGCCCAGCAGCGTGGCAGGCAAGGGACCTGTCCTGGTTCTGCTAGGACAGAGTTAATGTTCTTCTCAGGAGCTTGAAAACACTGTGGTTTGGTTTCAGTGAGGGATTGTTATGAGAAGAACATTGATCAGGCACCAGGACATGGTGTGGTTTGGGGGCAAAAAGGTCTGGGGGGGGGGGGGAGTGTAGTAATTAGTGAAACCCCAAATTGACATTTGGCTCTGCCAATGGGATGTTCCATCCCATAACCCAGCATGGTCAGTATATCAAGGAGGGTTGATGGGAAAGCTGGGGATTCTCTTGGGGATTGCTTGGGCTCACTCTTCCAAGATTGTGGTTTTGGGTTCAGGGTTCCTTGTTGCTCCTCTGGGATCACTACTGGTGGGTGGTGAGCAGCTGCACTGTGCATCACTCATTTATATATATATTCATAGAATCATAGAATAAAAACCATCTAGTCCCACCCCCCCTGCCATAAGCAGGGACACCTTCCTCTAGACCAGGAAGGTGCCTCCTTACACCTTTCTCCCCCATGCTCTTAACTTGACTTGGGCAGACCAATGTCAAAAGCTGTTTGGATTCCACAACCGACCAATCCCTGGATCCTTGAAAAGCCAATTATCAAAATTAGTAACAACTCCTGTCACTATTTTTGAAGCTGGCACATGTCCCTAAGATAGACATTAATTATTATCATTAATATTTTAATTTTATTTTACTCCAATTATTAAATTGTTCTTATCTCAACCTACAAGTCTCCTCACCTTTACCCTCCAATTCTCTCCCCTCTTCCCTGGGTGGGGGGGAAGGGAGGGGGTGTGAGCGGCTGTGTGGTGTTTGGCTGCCAGCCCAGTTAAACTGTCACAGCACTGTGACACAGAATCCCAGAATGGCCTGGATTGGAAAAGACCTTTGAGATCGAGTCCAACCATGAACCCAACACTGACCAGTCCCTGACTAACCCATGTCCCTCAGCACTGTGTCTACACGACTCTTCAATCCCTCCAGGGATGGGGACTCCACCACTGCCCTGGGCAACCCCTTCCAATGCCTCAGAACCCTTTCAGCAAAGAAATTCTTCCTCACATCCCAGCTCAACTGCCCTGGCCACAACTGGAGCCCATTTCCTCTTGTCCTGTCAACACCACAGCCGGGGTCAGATCCTGCTCCCGACAGGCGTTTGCACACCCAGAGTTACTCAGGGTTCGGGAAAGGCTCACACAGGGATGAGGTGCTGCCTGGCACCCAGCATTTTTCCCAGTGGAATATACTCCCAGGCAGCTTCTCTGGATTAGCAGCAGCGATGGCAGCTCCTCCCAGGGGATTTGCAAAGCCGGGAGGTGGGTTTCACCCGCAGGTTTCTGATCACAGACTCACAGAATCACAGAATGTTGGGGATTGGAAGGGACCTCGAAAGATCATCCAGTCCAA
>NW_010297801.1:0-1862 GCF_000700745.2 Antrostomus carolinensis | reverse complement strand
TGGCGTCTCCCATCCCCCCCTGCCAGAGCAGCAGCTGCAGGAAGCGCCCGTCGCTGCTGTTGCAGGAGAAGGTCCCGCGTCTGGCTGGCTTTATTGTTCAGAGGCATTTCAGACACATCCTGCAGCGAGTGACGCTGTGACCCCAGCAGCTGGCTGTCCCCCCGGGGTGGGTAGAGGGGCAGGAAGGCGGGTTGAGCTTGGTGAGGATGTTGGTTGAGCTGCTTTCCTGCTGCACAACCTCCTCCACCAGGAAAAAAAAATAATTAAAAAAAAATAAAATAAAGAGGTCAACAAACTTCCCAGCTCGGCTTTACAGGACATGAGACCTCCGGCCGGCTGCCAGCGGAGCTCCGCCCCTTGCTCTTTCCAGAGCTTGTACACTCTTTTTCAAGAGAAAAATCAGTTTTGGGGACGTTGCCTTGGACAACACAACCCTGTCCCTGCAGCAAGGACAGGGAGTGAGCAATCCTGATGAGCCACCCTGGAAATATTCCCAACCATGGAACACGTGGGGTGCCCGAGGAACCTGCTCTTGTTGGCATTTTTTGTGGCTTCTGATGCTGCTCAATTTGAGGGACTAGTAGGACCACGCAGACCATCAGCCTGTTCAATGTCTCCACCACGATTCTGCGCTGAGCATGAACCAACCAACCATCGAGACGTGGATCTCTCTCCACCTCTGGTGGACCAGGCTCCTGGGCTGGTTTGATATTGATTTATTTAGGAAACCAGTGTCCCCACTGTCCTGTTCCCTGTCCTGGGTATGTCCCCTGTCTGTCCCCAGCACGTCCCGCAGGGTTGCCCACCACCCTGCTCCTAATCTGTGTCCGTGTGTCCTTCCTTCCCTCCTTGGCTGTGGAGAGTTGTACAAACAGTCCTACTGGGTCAACCAGGTGAACAACGCAGGGGCACACAGCCCCTTCATCCTCCTCCTCCTCCTCCTCTCCCTGGCCCCTCTGCTGTCCTAGAACTCAGCAAGAGTGAGGTGTGGGGTGGCTCCACACATTCATCTGCAAAGCCACCTCACTTGGTGACATCACAGCTCTCTGAGGATGGTCCTCACCTGCCCCAAAACAACCCAGTTTTTTGGTTGGAAACACCTTGGGGCTGACAGGTACCATGAGGACATGGGTACCATGAGAACATGGGCACCATGAGAACATGGGCACCACAAGGACATGGGTACAAGGACATGGGCACTACAAGGACAGGGGCACCACAAGGACATGGGTACAAGGACACGGGCACCAGAAGGACATGGGCACCACGAGGACAGGGGTACAAGGACATGGGTATCACAGGGACATGGGCATCACAAGGACACACAACCATCTCAGAGCTATTTCCAGGCCACCCCAGAACTACGTGTCCAGAAAACCTTGCTCCAAATCTCTGAGAACGACCCAGGGGATGGTCCAAAGCTCCTGGGAAAAGCCAGGCCATGAGCTGGGGTGGCTTCACAGCAGCAGGACGGGATGGAGCTGTCACTCACCTGGTGGTAGTGTCAAACTCGAAGGGAAAAATGATGTCGCTGCTGTGGCAGATCTGGCAGATGAAGCCTCGCTGGGTGCACAGGTCACAGTTGTAGACGTGGTGGGAAGCAAACTGGAGCAGAGACTGCAGGAAGGTCTCAAAGACACCATCAGCTATCTGTGGGGCAGAGACACGTGGGGCAGGCGTGGGGCAGAGACACGTGGGGCAGGCGTGGGGCCCGTCTGCCACCAGGTTTGCACTGTGCAAAATCCACCTGACACCCCCCTGTTCCCCAGGGCTCAGTGTTGGGACGGGTCCTGTTTAATATCTTAATTACTGATAATCAGGTGAGGGGATCAGGGCACCCTCAATCAGTTGGCAGAGGACAC
>NW_010297800.1:1439-1742 GCF_000700745.2 Antrostomus carolinensis | reverse complement strand
TGGGGCCAGGGGCCGCAGGCTCCACTCCCACTGACACGGGGAGGGGGCCGGGGGGATTCGCAGGTGCTTTTTCAAGCATCTGGTGGTTGAATATTTATGAAGTAGGAGAGCAAACCAAGCACCGTGAATCAAAGGAAACCAAACGTGATACTTGCAGTTGCTAAAATAGTCAGGAACTGGTTTCTTGCCCCCGGCTGTGGGGCAGGAGCAGCGTGTCCCTGGGACAGCAGACAAACCCATCAGCCTGCTCCATCCCATCAGGGCCAAGCCCGGCTGGTGTCATCTAGAGCCACAGTGATTTAT
>NW_010297800.1:868-1402 GCF_000700745.2 Antrostomus carolinensis | reverse complement strand
GCAGGATTCTGCTCCTAAGGTCTTTCTGGAAAATTCAGTGCTGTCTCTGCATGGGACTGGTGCAAAGAAATAGCTGTTGCTCCCCTGCCTGGGGATGGCTGGGGCTTGGGGAGAGCTGCATCCGCTGCTGCCAGGGGTGTGGGTAAATCCCTGCCACCCAGATCCACCTGGGAAAGGAGGAATCCTCCAGGCAACTGTTCCCAAATGGACTCAGCGTTTCAGAAATGCCGGGAGCTCAGTGTCCCAGCCAGTGACTGCCTTGCTGGCAGCATCGGCACAGGTGCAGGAGGCTGGGGCTCATGCAGATGGGGCTTCTTTCTTCAATCTCTCTGCATTTATCTATTATGTTTTATTTTAATTATTTTTAATAGTTTCTCTGAGTGCTCCCTGGGGTGCTTTTATTTATTTTTTTTTCCTTCCCCTTATTTAGGGCCTTGAGGAAAGTGGGAGCAGAAGGGAAATACTATCAGCCAAGCTGGGATCTCTATCACATGCTGGAGTTCAATGGCAGGGCCTCCCCCGTTCCCCTCCCCA
>NW_010297800.1:0-856 GCF_000700745.2 Antrostomus carolinensis | reverse complement strand
CCTCCACCCACACTCCTATGCTGCCAAAGCCTAGAAGAGGGTTTTCCCCAGTCACACAGCCCTGAGTGCAGCAGCCCATCCTTTTCCTGGCCTGACTGCTACCTCTGCATGACCACCAAAGCTTTGCCAGTGACCTGTCCATGTCCCTGCTCTGGGGCCACCAAAAGGACACCAGTAAGGACCTGCCCAGTGCAACTGGCAGTGCTGACTTTATTCTTTTCTGAAACAGAGAGACAACTTCAAGCTCAAATATCCCAGATTTATTGGTGCTGCAGTGTCCTCCATGCTTTTCCATGCTGATGATTTCAGACCCATCCTGGCAATGCTCTGCTATCCCCAAGGCTGAAAATCTTCACCCCACAGTGATACAGCATCACTGTTGCCTTCGGACACGGAGCCCTTGCCTAACCCATGGCCATCCTCCAAGGCTACTGGGCCACCTCCCCTGCTTGCTGAGCAGGGCTTTCCAAAAGCCTTTTGGAGTCACTTAGGGATGTGCCAGAAAGTCTCACCCTTGGGGGTTTCATTACTGAAAAGTGGTGTGGAGCAGGTAGTATCTATTAAGACTCCTTGTCCCTGGCAGTGTGGATGATGGAGGGAAGCCCAGAGCCACTTGGCAGTGGTATCCATGGTCCTGGCAGGGCTGGGCACCAGGCTTGGCCAAGATGCCACATCTCAGCAGCCGCTGCTCCCAGCGTTTCAGTGGATCCAGCACAAACCCCAGCATCTGGGGCTCTTGATGGTCAAAAACTTATTTCTTGGAAATATTTTCTTCATCTGGTTAAGTTGGTGGATTTTGTTTGATTGCATTTGATTTATTTTAGCTTTGTGTATTGGGTTTGCATGGCAAGGTTTT
>NW_010297799.1:25381-45931 GCF_000700745.2 Antrostomus carolinensis | reverse complement strand
GCTGGGTTTGGCTGCTGACCCAGTGCAGCCACCACAGAAGTAAACATTTATCTCAGTTTTCTGTTTCAGGAAGAATGGGAGAGAACTTATTATTTGTGGTACTGTATCTATCCATACCTTAATCACTCCAATACTCAGTGCACTATTTCTTAGGAAGAAAAGCCTCATAACTCTTACGTGCTTGGAGAGTGTTAGAGCTGCATTCTCAAGGGGAAAGTGAAATGCCTAAAAAGAACGTCCATTGAAATCTTGATTTTATTCAAAGGACTGATTCTTTTCTGAGTGTAGAGTAACACACAAGGTGTCCTGTGCGTTGGTTGCCATGATTTAGTGCCAGTTTAGCAAACCCATGTATTCAGAGGAAGGAGGACTGTCTGCCCTCTCCAGTACAGGCTTCTGGACAGGCACACACACCACATCCTTCTCTCTAAATTGGAGAGAGATGGATTTGAAGGATGGACTGGATAAAGAATTGGCTGTATGGTTGCAGCCAGAGGGTTGTGGCGAATGGCTCTATGTCCAGGCGGAGGCTGGTGACAAGTGGTGTCCCCAAGGGATCAGTCTTGGGACCGGTGCTCTTCAACACCTTTATCAATGGTGAGTCAAACTCGGTGGCAGTGCTCAGTGATGCTGCCTCTGGCTTTCTGATGGTCTCTGGTTAGGATACTCTGTGTTGCATGAAGCGCTGTAGTTATCCATCAGTATCACATACACATTGTAGCCTGTTTATAAAAAACCCCAAACTCTGGCAGCATTGAATTTACAGTAGATTAAAAGAAAATAGCTTAGGTTGGAACAGACCTCTGGAGATCCCTTGGTCAGGCCTGCTGCACAGAGCAAGTCTAATGGGATCAGGTTGCTCAGGTCTGCGTCCAGTTGAATCTTGAACACCTCAAAGGACAGAGATGCCACAGTCACTCTGTGCAGCCTCTTCTAGTGTTTGACCACCCTTATCATAGAAAATATTTCTCCTTTTATTTAATCAGAATTTCCTATGTTCCTACTTGTGTCTGTTGCCTCTTGTCCTGTCACCTCTGAGAAGAGTTTGGCTCTAGCTTCTCTGTATCCTCCAGCCAGGTAGTTGCAGGCAGCACTGAAGTCACCCCTGAACCTTCTCTGGGCTTCACAGATACAGCTCACTCAACCTCTCCTCAGTGCGACCGGTGCTCCAGCCTTGACCTTCTTTAGTGACCCTCTGATGGGCTTCCTTCAGTAAGTCCATGCCTTTCCCACACTGGGGAGCCCAACTCTGGACATTGTTCCAGGTGTGGTCTCAGAAGTATCATATAAAGGGGAAGGATCCTGGACCTACTCTTGGCCACCTTTGCCATGTATGGTACATTGCTGGCCTACGGTCAAGTTGTTGTCCACCAGGGTCCCAATCATCCCCCAACCTCTGGTTGTTCAATGAGCTGTCCCATTCTGGGTGCAGGACTTGTGTTTGCTTTTGTCGAACTTCATGAGGTTCCTGTCAGCCCAGCCTTGCAGGGTATTGCCCGCTCCCCCACTTTGGTGTCATCTACATAGTCTAGATGAATGGTAAAAGAGTGCATCTAAATTATCTTAATCGGTTTTAAACCAAGGAGTTGAACCAGCTTAGAGGCTTCCTTTGAGAGAGACAGAGTTAGACCCAGCAAGCTCCCCTTGGATTATGGTGTGAAGCCAAGATGAGATGTTCAGAACCGTTGTAGAGCCCTTGTTGAGTTGTATGTTTCTGGCTTTAATGCAGTCAAACTAACTTCACAAAATAAATCACATTTTGAAAGTTAGAAAGTCTTCTAGAGCATGAATTCCTAGGTGGCTCTTTCTGTTGCAAATGAAATTTGCCTCAGTGCTCACAGCCCACACGCAGCCCCGTGCAGCACTGGGGTGGTTTCAGCTGATGCTTCTCCAACTTGTGAAAATATGGAAGAGATGTTCCCGGTGAGAAGAGCTCTTCCTTGCTCTCGGCTCGAGCACGCTGATTGCAGAGGGGAAGCTGGGAGCTTGAGTGGAAGAGGGAGTCAGGAGAGGGTATTGTAAGGCAAGGTAATTTGGGGAAAAATTGGATTAAGTGATCATAGACTCATCGTGTCAGTTGAATTTGTTCCTCTCTCTGTCATAGCCAAGGTATACATTACCTGGCTTTTCCTGCTCCAGATCCCCAGTTTATGGTAAATTAGTGTATCAGAATGTTCTTCCAATGTTCTCTGCTCTCCCAAATTCCAGGAGATTTATATCAGCGATGGCCTCCATCCTGCAAAGTTGGCGTTGTTCCAGGAAAGCACTTCAGCCAGTAATTAATTTTCAACTTGCATACGTAAAAGTTAAGGACACATTTAAGTGCTTGACCAGGGTGCTTGGTATTGTGAAGGTCTGAGCCCTCTGAGAAATGACTGGATCTGCTTTTCTTAATGGAATTCAGTCTGTCACATAAAAAGATGTCATAATCTTTCCCTTTCTATCCCCGCTTTCAGGAGACAACCATTGTTCTTGGATCAAACAAAAAAAGAAAAGGCCGTTTTGAAGGAAAAAAAAGAGTAATTAGAGGGCTGCCCCATGTTCAGAGTGCATGCATGTGCTTAATGGGAACTTTTACTGCTGCCGAGTGGATCACTTAATCCTTTTATTTCTGTAGCTGGCATTTCCTCTTTATTTTTTTTCCCAAACATCAATACCTTTATAAAGCACTCATCTGTTTTTGATTTAGACAAATGTGCCATGAAACTCCAGCCAAGGGATCCAAAAAGTTTTATAAATTGACAGGCTAGCTAGTCTTTAATTAGCGTAGGAGAAAAGTGGTTCTTTATTTGTTTTTGCTACACTCATGTGATTTATACAGAACACGGCTGGAAGAAGAAAAAGACCAGCACAACTGGTTTTACTTAGCTTAATGCACAGGCAAAATATTCTTCCAGTTACACAACTAGAAAGGGAAAAAAAAAAATCTGCAAAGCCACATATATTATCGGCTGAAATTTGCACCTTATAAACAAGATCTGGTTACTTGACCATGGCACTCAGATGAAATCCAAAGCGGCAAGGTGTTCACGTATTTTCTGTGTCCCAGAGCCCTTTATTTCTTTTCCTAAGCTCTGATATTCTTATGCTTTGTACACCCAACACAAGAAAAATGTTGTTCCAGTCCAACTAAACATCTTTAGATGTTTGTTCGGGAAACCTTCTCATTTTCCCAAGGAAAGAAATACAGAGTGATACTGTAGCTCAAGTAAATAAACATCCTTAAATTTTTGTTCAGGAAACCTTTTCCATTTTCCATGGCAATAAATGCACAGCTGGAAAAACCCCTGGCTCATCAGCATAGCCATCTCTCAGCAATCTCTGTTCATAACCCTTAGGATCTGAAGAACAGATTCCTCTAGCCCAATGATCAACTCACTAAGGAATTATTTAGGGATCCCAGGCAGATTTAATTTAGCAATATTTTAATTTCAACAGATTAATTGAACTAAGTCATAACTGAATCTGTAGTAGGTTTTGTCTGGGAATATGCAAAGACTTTTTTTAAGGACATGCAAGTGTTTTGGTGTCTCCAGCCTACAGGTGAGAGCAGGGTTGGTGAGAGCAAACATCCTGTTCCCAGGTCAGTCTCAGTGACATGACTGGGGCCAGACTTCCAGCAGCTGAGTGCAAACCTGGTGTAACCCGAACAGCATCCCTTCCCACAGGGCATGTGACTTCCCTAGGACATCACTGGGAGGGTCTTGTGCAGTACTTCATGCCTGGGGACACTTTTGCTGTCTTGTCCTTCCTGTATCTTTAACTCCTGATGCGATGGATGGGGCAGAAGTTGACGTATTTGAGAGGAGATGTACAGTAGGACTGGAGAAGTTCACAAAATCCAGTATGACTCCTCAGACAGAGCACATGGCCTGATAGCCAAAATAAAATCCTTTTTTTGCTCTTCAGTGTGAGAGGTTGAGGAACGCACTGTTTTGGGAGCGGTTTGTTTTCCTGGGATGACTGCATAGTGTTCAATACGACAGTCACCAGAATAGGAGACCAAATGGCAGACTCACTAAAGCCTGTGTCCTCCCAGCTCCTGAGAACAACGTATGGAAACAGTGATGGGCCGAGGAGATGCTCGGTGTGCGCGCGGTTGAGAGGAGGCACGAGGGAATCGTGTAGTCCTTGTTGAACACATCAAGCCAGGGACTTTACATCATTGGTGGGATGACCTAAACGTGCTTAACGGAGCATTTATTTAATTTTTTCCCCTCCTTCCCTGCAGGTCCCAAGGGAAGAAGAAAGAAGCTGTCATCTTACTGCGGGACTCTATTAAGTACGGCCCAGAGTTTGCGGACGCTTACTCCAGCCTGGCCTCGCTGCTCGCCGAACAGGTAACGGGCACCGCTCGAGCTCTTGGGCCGCGTGTGCGTGCGCTGCTGCCACAGCCACAGTACCTCCTGTGCATCGCAGTGGAGCACCCTTCCCTTACACACATGTGGTGGCAGGCGTGGGTCTGCCACTGCCGGCAGAGAGCTCTCGGGTGGCTTTAGAGGTGACGTTTTCAGGGTAGGAGGCAACTCACTGGCAGTGGGTGATTACAGCCACATGACGTGGCTCTGAGTTAAAGCAGTGTTGAGGTTGTGGGTAAATACCCTCTCTGCAGCTCTGCCCATCTGCGGAGAAGACTTAATCCATCGCACCTTGAATGTTGTGATGGTAGAGTAGGTGAGTGCTTCCCCCTCAGGCGCACAAACCTAAGTAGATAACCTTGAGATTTCATAAGGAATCACTCCAAGGCTAGGAAATGTCAGAAACCAGGTGACCTCTGCAGCCCAAATTCACAGAATCGTAGAGTTGCCTCGATTGGAAAAGACCTTTGAGATCATCGAGTCCACTCATTAACCCAACACTGACAAGTCCCCGACTAACCCATGTCCCTCAGCACTATGTCTACACCACTCTGAAATCCCTCAATCCCTCAAAACCAGATTTTTTCCTCCCCAAAGTTTCAGATCTAACTGTTCCATAGCACAGGATGCTAAAGCTTTCTTAAAAGGTTGCCAAATGCATATGCAGACAAAGCAGAAGAATATAATCCTTCCCTGTTTTCCGTTAATCTGCTTAGTGAAATCTCCTCTCTGTAAGGGAAATGGATACATTTCAGCAAAACTCTTAAGCAGAGGTCTTGTTCTCCTTTAGGCTTCTTCAGTGATGTAGGCACTCTGCACAATTCACCGATGAAACATGTGCATTACTGAAATATGTGCTATGTTATTTTCCCTTTTAATTGACTTTCATGTATTTTAATATTATCTTATAGCGGCCTTCCTATACCTGAAGGGCCTACAAGAAAGCTGGGGAAGGACTTTTCATAAGGACAACTAATGACCAAACAAGGGGAAATGGGTTCAAGCTGAAAGAGGGGAGGTTTAGATGAGATATTAGGAAGAAGTTCTTCACTGTGAGGGTGGTCAGACACTGGAACAGGTTGCCCAAGGAAGTTGTGGATGCCCCCTCCCTGGAAGTGTTGAAGGCCAGGCTGGATGAGGCTTTGAGCAACCTGATCTAGTGGAAGGGGTCCCTGCTGATGGCAGGGGGATTGGAACTAGATGATCTTTAAGGTCCCTTCCAATCCAAACCATTCTGTGATTCTATGATAAGATCAGCTGCTGGGACCTAGAAATATAGGGTAAGAATTGAAGGAAGAACCTCGTTGAGTGGGAGCTGTGTTTTGAATAAGACCATCAATGAAGAGTCTCCTGCAAGTGTAGGAAATGAGTCCTCTGCAGTAATAACTGGTTTTAATATTAATTGAAATTATTAATTAGAACCATTGATTGTAAGGTCAACAGAGCATTAAAACCGTTATAAAGTCCTGAGGCCTTCTACCCAAAGCAAATGCCATTAGTAACTCCACCAATAATTCATCTACTCTTAAATATAAATTGTTCATCCTCTTGTGACTTGAGTAAGTGATGGGGAAAAAAGATAGTTAGTACAGTTTCCTCAGAAAAGAGCAATTTCCTGCAGGCTTTTAACACCATGTCATAGAATCATAGAATCATTAAGGTTGGAAAAGACCTTTAAAATCATCAAATCCAACTGTCAACCCAACACCACCATGCCCAAACCATGTCCCTCAACACTATGTCTACACGACTCTCCAATCCTTCCAGGGATGGGGACTCCACCACTGCCCTGGGAAGCCCCTTCCAATGCCTCAGAACCCTTTCAGCAAAGAAATTCTTCCTCACATCCCATCTCAACTGCCCTGGCCACAACTGGAGGCCATTTCCTCTTGTCCTGTCCCTTGGTCCTTGGTTGAACAGACCCACCCCCACCTCTCTCCACCCTCCTCCAAGGGACTTGCACAGAGCCAGAAGGTCTCCCCTCAGCCTCCTTTTCTCCAGGCTCAACAACCCCAGTTCCCTCAGCCACAAGGGAACTCAGCACACTTGTGCTCCAGACCCTTCCCCAGCTCCGTTCCCTTCTCTGGACACGCTCCAGCACCTCCATGTCCTTCTTGGAGTCAGGGGAAGAATGGCTGGACATGGGTCAGTGAAATAGTGCTGGGGTTGTCTTGGTGGGTCCCACACAGTGTGTTCCCCCCTATCTTAAATGCAGTGAATCCAAAATAGGACTTAGGGGTCCTTTCCTCCTACAGCTGTAAAAAGTGCTCTGTAAAGACTATCTCATGTACCAGGGAATTAGCCTGTTACTTGATGTAATTGCCCTTTTCTGTCTTTGGTAGTTGATTATGAAGCCAGAGCTGACATGGAAAAAGCCACCACCACGTTGTATAAAACAGTTTGGTTTGTTTGTGCCTTTTATAAGCACCTGCCCTTCTTACTGCTCTTTCTGCTGGGTATCGTAACTCCCTCACAATGTATTGTTGTTTTGCTTGTTTTCCATGCTGGCTGCAGTGGTGCTAATATCAGAAATGAAACAGTTTTGTGTACTGTTTTCACAACCCTCCTGAAATGCTGGTTCCACAGGATTTACTCTGATGCACTTGAACAGCATCTTCTCCCCAGAACTTGCAGTTTCCTCAGCTGTCTTGGGCTCCTTGATCGCTCTTTGCAGGCCCTAGTTTCTGGATTCAAGTGATTTGAGGAATGTGTGTGTAATAATATCAGCCTACACTAAGAAAAGGAAACTTTTTAACCCACTTAGCTGCAAAGGAGAGCCCACTCAGGCGTAACCAGACTGAAAAACTGAGCCATAAAAAAAATAGACTTAAAAACCCTGGAGTTCAGCTGAGAGATCCTCTCATGCATGGAGGTTTTGGGGTTTTTTTAATATCATAAAAATCTCATACATTTTTTAAGCCAATCTTCTGAATTTTGTGAGGTTGATGAATGTTTCATGAAGGTCTGGGAATGGCATTATTAAGTGTTAATGAGAATCAAGCTTTGATGAACTTAAGAATATTTCTCTCAAGGAGAGGAGAGGCTGCGAGGGAGAAAACTCTGGCACAAAAAGCTGGTCCCACCCTTCCCAATTTCTGACCATGCTTAATGCAAACACTTTGTTAGAGAAATCATCTCAGAGACTGTGCTGAGCCTGAGGCATGTAGGGGCAAGATGTTAGGGGCCAAAAAAAGCAATGCAACTGTGAAAAAAATGCTAAAAGTGCTCAATATTGGTGAGTGTGTTTTGAGATGGTACACTGCTCACCCAGTTTAACGCAGCCCTTCCATGCTTTAAAGATCAGGTTTATGTTCAGGATCGAAAATGAAGAAAGCTGACATATATGCACACAAAGCCACATTCTTTGGCTGAAAATTAAAATCAGAGGAAAAGAAATTCATCCAGAAAGCTTTGAAAATATGTTTGCTCATGTCTTGGTGACACAGGTGCTTTCTCAAAAAGTTGCTCTTTGTTTTAGTCAATTCTGACAATTGCTACACTTTTCTTGACCCTGCGGGATAATGATGTCAGATTCATATAACTATATCCAAAATGTCCAAACTCAGGCACTTTTAAAAAAACGTGTTTCTGTGTTTTATCACACACTTATCTTTTCTGCTGGCTGACCTTTTATCATGTAAATGTGAAAGCGCTTAACCATGGCAGACTGTGTGCTTTCATCAAGTCATATTATTCCAATGCAGTTAATTCCAGCTCTCCAGTTGTGAAATAGGAGGTGAGAAAGGAGTCCACACATTTCAGCAGCTACAGAGCAAAAGCTGCCGTCAGGCACACCCTTTAAATCCAGAGAAAGCCCTGGAGGCTCCAGGGTTTCATAGAATCATAGAATGGTTTGTGTTGGAAGAGACCTTAAGGATTGCCCTTTCTGCCATGGCTAAGAAATCTCCTTCTCTTTTAAGGAACGGCTGAAGGAAGCGGAGGAGGTCTATAAGGCTGGCATAGAAAATTGTCCAGAGAGCTCCGATCTGCATAACAACTACGGTGTTTTCTTGGTCGATGCGGGTGAGTAAAAAGGAGCAAGGGATTTTTCCTCTCTGCTGTATTTGCTTTGATTTGTTTTATTCAGAGTAGGCATCTGAAAGGATGTCAGAAGCTTCCAAAGCAATAGATGTGCCTCCTGCAGAACTATCCCTGTGCTGCTGAGGTGGCAGAGCATACAGATATTTGTAATCACTGCAGGCACGATGCGGCAGTGGCATTCAACCCGGCTGTTTCCTACAGTGTTTCTCCCCGTCTTCACACGGAGGTTGTCCTCTTCAATTTGAGCTGGGTTAGCACCCTGACAATGCTACTGTTTCTCCAGGAAAGCCTGACTGCGTCAAACCAAATCCCAGGTACACAAGTGAATCATTATGGTCTTTGGAGCACTTGCAACTCTACTTGGTGAGAAAGCAGCTCTTCAGCTGTAAGGTTGAGTGCCGCCGCTAAAGAAACAACCATGGCTTTTAAACCACAATCATCTGTGAAAACAAAACCTAAGATACTCGGAGGTGAATTGATTTCTCAGAGTTTTGTAATGACATCCAAAGTCTTTATTTTCCGAGCTCCTGGTTCCCATCCAACTTCCCTGGACTCAAGCACTTTGTCTAAATGCTTCTGGAATCTTGTCAGGCTTGGTGCCATGAGCACCTCCCTGGGGAGCCTGTGCCAGTGCTCCACCACCCTCTGCCTCAAGAACCTTTTCCTCATGGCCAACCTCACCCTCCCCTGACACATCTTCCTGCCATTCCCTCTGCTCCTGGCATTCGTTGGTGGCCAGAGAGAGGAGATCAGCGCCTGCCCCTCCTCTTCCCCTTGGGCGGGAGTTCTAGAACGCAGTCTCCTCTTCAGGCTGAACAAACCAAGAGCCTTCAGCCTCTCTTCATACCCTTCCCCTCTAAACCCTTCCCCAATGTTGTGTCCCTCCTCTGGACACTCTCCAGGAGCTCTAGATCCTTTTTCTCCTGTGGTGCCCAAACTGCCCCCAGTGCTGAAGGTGAGAGCAGAGCGGGACGATCCCCTCCCTCGCCCGGCTCACAGTGCAGTGCAGTACCAGTGTGAAAGAAATACAAAGCCAAAGTGAGTATTCATAATGAAAAAAAGCATCATGGCTTTAGCAACAGAGGTTCTGAATTTGTGCCCTGGCAAAACTCAAGCTTGCAAATAATAAAAAATTGCCGGTAATTTTACACTGACGTTGGATCATCTTTGCTTCGCATCCCAGATAAACTGCCCTATTCCTGCCAAAAATCGTGGTTCGAATGCAGTGCAGTGCACTTTCTATTCTTTGCGCTTGTGTATTCTGCCAAAGTCACACCTAAGCTTTTCGTGGTTTACTCCTGCACTTCACTGTGCACAAACAACAAGAAAAAAAACCCACTGACGTTTGATACTTCAGGCATGATGTGTGAATAACTCTCCTGCAGACGTGACAAGGTGTGAAAGAAGTGGCTGGCAGGGAGCTGCTCACAGGCTGTGCTTTTCCCCAGCAGGCACAGGGAGATGCTGTGAAGCACAGCTCCAGATCACCTGTGGGGTTTTGTGCAACTAGCCTCAAGCAAGTGTCACCTCTGGAGAGCCATGGAATCATAGACTGGTTTGGGTTGGAAGGGTCCAGTTCCACCCCCCCTGCCATCAGCAGGGACACCTTCCACTAGACCAGGTTGCTCAAAGCCTCATCCAACCTGGCCGCAAACACTTCCAGGGAGGAGCAGCCACAGCTTCTCTGGCCAACCTGGGACACTGGCTCACCGCCCTCAGGGTGAAAAATTTCCTCCTCATATCTCGCCTAAATCTCCCCTCTCTTAGTTTCAAACCATTTCCCCTTGTCCTGTCATTCTCTGCCCATGTATGAAGTCACTCTCCCTCCTGGACATGGAGGTGCTGGATCATGTCCAGAGAAGGGCAGCAGAGCTGGGGAAGGGTCTGGAGCACAAGTGTGCTGAGTTCCCAGCTGAGGGAACTGGGGTTGTTGAGCCTGGAGAAAAGGAGGCTGAGGGGAGACCTTGTGGCTCTGTGCAAGTCCCGTGGAGAGGGGTGGGGGTGGGTCTGTTCAACCAAGGAGCAAGGGACAGGACAAGAGGAAATGGGCTCCAGTTGTGGCCAGGGCAGTTGAGATGGGATGTGAGGAAGAATTTCTTTGCTGCAAGGGTTCTGAGGCATTGGAAGGGGTTGCCCAGGGCCGTGGTAGAGTCCCCAGCCCTGGAGGGATTTCAGAGTGGTGTAGACACAGTGCTGAGGGACATGGGTTAGTCGGGGACTTGTCAGTCTTGGGTTCATGATTGGACTCCATGATCTTAAAGGTCTTATCCAGTCTAGGCAGTACTGGGATTCTGTGAAACAGAACTTTAAGTTTTTTAAGGGGCCAGTTTTCTGGCCCCTTTCTTTTTGCACAGTATTGTATTTATGTGATGCTGGGTGATGTCACGGACTGCAGGACCTTGTGCCAGTAGACATTTTTGCACAGTGAAGCAGTGCCACCCAATGGCTCCTCTACAACACAGAGACGGTGCCTACATCCTCCAAAATAGGCACCTGGGCACCTCTGGTCTGGGATTTATTGCCTGGAGGTAGGAATTAGCTGGTCAATGGTAGCTACTCCCAGTCCTGTTGAGCAACACATAGAGACTGAGTAGGGCCAATGCAACGGAGGTGGAGGGAATAGTCTCTGTGTGGAAAGAGCTGAAACTATTTTCAGCTCTGGTGGGGTTGTGGGGAATATTGAGTGACGTGTTCTCCATGTCTCCATTGCCCTTGTCTCCAGTGGGTCAGGGTGGTAGGACGCTCTACCAGGAGATGGGACACATGTCCTGCTCTCCTCTCTGTGTGCTCTTAGCACAGCGGATGCGTCCCCTCTATAGCATGATGGGAGTTTCAGACTGTAGTCTTCTGGTCACTGTACCCTCAACTTGCAAAAACCCACCCTTAGAAAATCTCTTTCTCAGGAGCATCTCTGAAGATTGGAGCCTAAATCTTAGTTTGGACAGCAACTTTCCTTACACTTCATCTTGAAAGGCTGAGGCAGGTTTTCTTTCTCAAAATAGTTCCCACCCATAGAGCAATAGATGAAAGACAACCCAGAGCGTTACCGCGTGCTGAATTTGCGACGGGATTTTTCTGATGCACCAGTTGAACAGCTCTTTTCCTCTCCAGGGGCTCCTGAGCGAGCTGTGTCCCACTACAGGCAGGCCATCCGCCTCAGCCCTGCTCACCACGTGGCCATGGTGAACCTGGGCAGGCTTCACCGCTCCCTGGGGCAGAACAAAGAGGCTGAAGTGTGGTACAAGCGGTAAGAATTTGGGAGGGGAGGCAGGGGTTTCCCTCTTCCCCCTGTACAGCTTGTCTCTGCTAAAGACCCTCTGATACATTCATCTGTCAGTGCACGTTTGGGTTTTCCTCCCTTCCTTCTCCATCCTTTGGAAACCTGATTTACCATTGCTAATTTGGATATTTTTGAGGGGTGCTTGGAGAAGCAGTATGGACTCAGGCAGTGTTGACTTATCTGGACCGTTCCCAAGCACCCAGGATGGACACACTGCTGGGTTTATGCTCTAATGATAAAGTCAGAGGTTTCTTGGTGGCATGAGCAGGTTCTTAGTGTGACTCCCACCCTGCTCAGAGCTGGTCTATGGATGCTGCACAGCCCGGCACCAAAACCTTGGCACCATCAGGAACTTCCCAGCAATGTACCAGTAGACAGGCTCTGATTCCCATTATGCAGCAGGGTGGACTGGTTTGGGGGGAGGTCTTTGCCTCCTTTTTAGCATCTGTATTTGTGCTCACAGTCTCCAGGTTGTGCCACCATCAGCCATCCCCACCCCTGCTCCGTGCTCACCTGCACTTTGGAGGTGGCCCTCTCCCCTTCTTGGGTGGCCAGAGGGATTGCTGCTGTGGGCACACTCATCCCTCCCTGGGACCTTAAATTGGTGCTCCTCAGGGTGGGGTGAGCAGGATGCAGAGCTGTTCCATCCCAGCACAAGCCACACCTTGCTCTTCCACTTTGATCCCCACACCACCTGGAAGCATCTTGTCCTGGTTTTGCTGGGACAGAGTTAATGTTCTTCTCAGCAGCTGGAGCAGCTGTGTGTTGGGTTCAGTGTGGGATTTGTGATGAGAAGAATGTTGATCAGGTACCAGTGTCATTAGTTGCTGCTGCAGCCCAAGCTCATTGTGTTTGGGGAGTTGCAGGTGCAAAGGGCTGGGAGGGGGGAAGCGCAGTAATTAGCAAAACCCCAAATTGGCATTTGGCTCTGCCAATGGGATATTCCATCTCCTATCCCAGCATGGGCAGGACATGAACCAGGGCTGACTGGAAATCAGGGGGATTCTCTCAGGGATCGCTCAGGCTCTCGCTCTTCTGTGGTTTGGGTTTGGGGACTGTCTGTGCTCCAGGATCACTGGCTGGGACAGGCTGGGCATCGGTCAGTGGGTGGTGAGCAACTGCACTGGGCATCACTCATTTGCATATTCTCTTAGTACTGTTATTATCATTATCATTTTATTTCAATTAGTAAGTTGTTTTTATTTCAACCTATGAGTCTTCTCACCGTTTTCCTTCCAATTCTCTCCCCTCCTGCCTGGGGGGAGAAGAGTGAGCACGTGACTGTGTTTGGCTGCAGCCAAAGAAGTGAAACCACCACACATCTCTTCTCCCAAATTCCAGGGCACTGAAGGTTTCCCGGAAGGCTGAAACCCTGTCCCCGCTGGGGGCTCTGTATTACAACACTGGGCGCTATGAAGAAGCATTGCAGATTTACAGAGAAGCAGCATCACTGCAGCCTTCGAACAGAGAGATCCGCCTGGCGCTGGTGAGTGTGGGGTGAGCTCGGCCAGGGCAGGGCCACAAAAGTGCGGAGGGATAACTGTCTTAGTGTGAATGTGGCCCAGGGCTCAGAGCTTGGTTCTACCTCCACACCAGCCATTCAGCCACCATCTCTCCCACCCTCTTTACCCCTCCTGACCTTAGCCCCTTGTCTCAGACACTGCCTCTCCAGCTGGCATGGAGAAAATCTGAGCTGCCCCTTACTTGCTAGGAAGGGTTAGTCTTTCCACCTTTCCTTGAGGTACCTCTTAACATCACCAACAGGAGAAACAGGAGCCCAGCACGAGGTGCTGGGTGCAGCATTGTGTTTTAAAGAAAGCTGAGCTTTTTTACGATCTTAACCCTTTATAATGCATCTTTGTAGGCTCAGGTTTTGGCAATGATGGGGCAGACAAGAGAAGCTGAAAAGATGACGAACCATCTACTCAATGAGGATGTGGTGTGTCTGGAGTGCTACCGCCTTCTGTCAGCCATCTACAGCAAGCAGGAGCACTATGCCAAGGTACTGTGACCACAGGGTACCCTTGTTCTGAAGCTACTAGAGAGAGTCCAGAGGAGGGACACAACACTGGGGAAGGGTTTAGAGGGGAAGGGTATGAGGAGAGGCTGAAGGCACTTGGTTTGTTCAGCCTGGAGAAGAGGAGACTGAGAGGAGATCTCATGGCAGTCTAGAACTTCCTCCCAAGGGGAAGAGGAGGGGCAGGCGCTGATCTCTTCTCTCTGGCCACCAACGAATGCCAGGAGCAGAGGGAATGGCAGGAAGATGTGGCAGGGGAGGGTGAGGTTGGCCATGAGGAAAAGGTTCTTGAGGCAGAGGGTGGTGGAGCACTGGCACAGGCTCCCCAGGGAGGTGCTCATGGCACCAAGCCTGACAAGATTCCAGCAGCATTTGGCCAAGGCCCTCAGGGACATGGTGTGAATGTTGGGCTTGTCCTGTGCAGGGACAGGAGTTGGACTGGATGATCCTTGTGGGTCCCTGCCAGGTCACAACATTCTGTCATTTGATGATTCTATTTTTTCACTAAAACATTTTTTACCTATGTAGTGGGACTGAAGCTTAGCAGTGTGGCTTTCTTATCACTTATCCCTCCTGCTGCTGGCAGCCCCATTGCCCATCAACCACAGGCATCGGATCTAAAAATGTCATTTCCACATGTGTTAATGGCATGGGGTAAACGAGGGAAGGAGGAAGATGACTCTTGTGTTGGGAGGCCGTAGTGGTGAGGAGAGAATGAGGAGCGGAAAGGCGCAGAATACAGTGACACAATGTCCTCTTGGTTTTTTACAGGCACTTGAAGCTATAGAAAAAGCTCTTCAGCTAAAACCAAAGGATCCAAAAGTCATATCAGAGCTCTTTTTCACTAAAGGAAACCAGCTAAGAGAACAGAATCTCCTTGACAAGGCTTTCGAGGTATGACTGCTCTGAGCCCTATGGATAGTTTCATAGCTTAGGAGACTGAGTTAGCTCATTGCATCTCCCTGGTGCATGCACCCTAGCTGTTGGCCTTGGGAGCTCGGCACCAGTTCAGCAGTGGTACAGCTAAAGCTATGGGGCAGCTGACTTTGCCAGACTTAGCTGCAACTTTTTTCCTCATTCCTGTGAGCCAGCAGAGTGCCCAGGTGGCCAAGAAGGCCAGTGGCATCCTGGCCTGTATCAGGAACAGCGTGGCCAGGAGGACCAGGGAAGTTCTCTTCCTCCTGTGCTGGGCACTGGTGAGGCCGCAGCTCGAGTGCTGGGTGCAGTGTTGGGCCCCTGACTCCAAGAAGGAGATGGAGGTGCTGGAGCGTGTCCAGAGAAGGGAACGGAGCTGGGGAAGGGTCTGGAGCACAAGTGCGCTGAGTTCCCTTGTGGCTGAGGGAACTGGGGGTGTTGAGCCTGGAGAAAAGGAGGCTGAGGGGAGACCTTCTGGCTCTGTCCAAGTCCCTTGGAGGAGGGTGCAGAGAGGTGGGGGTGGATCTGTTCAACCAAGGAGCAAGGGACAGGACAAGAGGAAATGGGCTCCAGTTTTGTCCAGGGCAGTTGAGATGGGATGTGAGGAAGAATTTCTTTGCTGCAAGGGTTCTGAGGCATTGGAAGGGGTTGCCCAGGGCAGTGGTGGAGTCCCCATCCCTGGAGGGATTGGAGAGTCGTGTAGACATAGTGCTGAGGGACATGGGTTAGACGGGGACTTGTCAGTGTTGGGTTCATGGTTGGACTCTGATCTTAGAGGTCTTTTCCAATCGAGGCAGTACTGGGATTCTGTGAAATACAGCTCCCTGCTCTGAGAGGTTAAGTACAGAGTCGTGGTGAGATTACCGAGGAGCCTAGGCCTTTTCTCATTGACCAGACCCTTGTTCCATCCAGCTCCAGCCTGTCTTACTGGTGATGGCCAATTCCAGGTGGCTCAGCTGGAGCTTGGGCACCTGTGAGAGCCCACTATGTTGGTGTATCTCACCTTGTTACCCAGTAGCTGAGAGATTGGCTCATCTCATGGAGCAGGCGGCTTGATAGCTCAGAAATGATGTCAGTGTTAAATAATAGCACAGAATGTTATTGGGACAGTTCTGAATATTCTCAGTATCCCTAGAGATGTCTAATCCTGATTTGAATCCTTTCCTGTTGTGACACCGTTAAAACAGTGCTGTTGGACAGACTCCCGATGGTCCATGTTGCTCCTTCTCCCATGCACAGTGGCAGAAGCAGTGGGGAGGGATAGCAACTGCCCTCAGGTCCTTGTGAAACCTCCATGACAGTGTCTGGACCATGGTCTGCTGCCAGCTCCAGATTAAAGCCTTGCAGATAAGGAGCATCAGAGCCCACGTATGGCTTGTAGTTGGCAGGCACCTGCCCAGGGAAATGACCCTGAATGTTCTGGAGACCCCCAGAGGTGCATGGTGGCAGGGAGAGGGTTGCAGGGGTTGGTGTAGCTCCTCGTATGGTGCTGTGCGCAGGGAAAACCTGCGAGATGAGCTCAGCGGTGGAGCAGTGTGTTATGATGCCTCTGCTGTAAAGAAACTGAAATATTCAGCTTGTGCATTGTTTATGAGAAGAATTTGAAATTATATTTTAAATGGATTCAGAAGGAGAGGAAACTTTGTTTCTCTTTCTCCTCTAGCACTGGTTTTGTTTGAAGAGTCAGACTCTTTAACCTAAAAATGTTTCATCTTTATGTAGAGCTATAAACGGGCTGTGGAGCTCAACCCAGACCAAGCGCAGGCCTGGATGAACATGGGAGGCATTGAGCACATCAAGGTATGAAAGGTTGTCCACCCCCACTGGAATTTCCTAGTCATTTTGCTTGGAAATATGTATTCTGGAATGTAAAGCTTATATTTTAAGAGGTCAGGCTGCAAGGAACAACCTGCTCATCTCTAATAAAGTTTTCCTGCTTCAGTTGTTGACCTACTGAAGGTCAACAAAAATGTCACCGTGAGTTGACTTTTAAGATTCATCTCTACCTAATTAATTTAATAAAGATATCTGATGCAGAATACTGCCATGAAATTATGGAAATAGACAGCCCGCCCTGTGGTTGCTTATCTTTTTGAATACTTTAGCATATCATTATGATTTGATTCTTAAGGAGTCACATTGTGTGATATCCTCAAGCTATCTTACCGCTGAGTAAAATTAACTCTTCTGGTACAACGTAACAGAAAAACGTAAACCGACATCTTACCATGTGTGTTTGATCAAATTTAGGCTAACGGCACTCGGTGATCCGTTTCCTAATGAAGAAATCTTCCCTTTACCTGACAATATCCAATTCTATAAACTTTTTCCTTTTTATTACGGCCTTCACCATTCCTGAGGAATGAACTTTCTGTGTCAGGTAACGCGAATGGGATCTGTCACTTGTTTTCTTTGTAGGGGAGCTACGTCACTGCCCGTGGCTACTATGAGAAAGCCTTACAGCTGGTTCCAAACAGCAAGTTGCTGAAGGAGAATCTGGCCAAACTGGATCGCTTGGAGAAACGGTTTCAGGAAGCCCAGGAGAAAGACCAAACATAGCATTCAGTCACCAGTGGAAAGAAACTCATGCCCCTTGGAGAAGAGTGAGGTGGAAGCCCATTGCTCAAAGTGATGCTGAAGGAACTTTGATAGAACCTAGAATTAGGGAAGGCAAATGTTGAATGCATGCTTATGTTTGACCAAAGTTACAGGAGATACTTGGCTCCTGTGGGACATGCTGGAGAATGAATGAAAACCTTCCTTTCATCAAGATTTATGTTTAGACTAAACTCATTTTACTTGCACTGGGAGTGTGGGTGGGATGTGTACCTCCAATATCTTGGTTGTCACTGGGGAAACCATGGAGACAAAGCACTCATCCATTGCAGCACCTCCCGCTACTCAATACAGGCTCACCTCATCCACATAAAGTACCACTGATGGGCTTCATTGCAAGTGCTACCAGGTCGTTCTGAGCCAGGAAAGATGGTCATTATGGTCACATAAAAAGGTTTCATATGGTTAATGCTGAGGAAATGGTGGCCACTTTTACAGGTTTAAATATGACTTGAAAATTATTCTAAAGAAAGGGAAAATGGTATCTGAAAATCACCCTAGAAGGTTGATTCTACAAGCAGGACAAACGATCCTTTGAGGGAAAACCTCACCTGAATGTTTTACTTAGAAGATACTCATTTTGTAGTAATTCAGGTTCATGATGTCAGTGTTGTCAAATATCATATGGCTTTACCCTTTGCCCTCTCCCTCCAGGCCAATTAATTATTACTCTGAAAAGAAATGGAAGCACCCAAAGACAAAGCTCTAGGATTACTTGTCCTCCTGTCCAGTCCCCGGTAAAAAAACCCCCCAAAACCTACCAATCTAATCAATATAGGAGGTAAAGTAAAGCCACAGGGAGATGAGCGAAGATTTCCCAGCCTGGAAAGGTACTAAGGAGGCTTTTTTATGGGTGTGCAGGGACAAAGCCCATTTGTCATGGTGATAACACTGACAAAACACTTTATCACAGTGTTCTCACCCTCTCCCCCAAAAGATCCAGAAAATGGCCTATAGCTGATCAGTCATAATTCTGTATTTTTAAATACTGAAGTGGGAAGACAAATTCTCTTCAGAGTTGAGGCTTTTATTTTTGAGCTTTATTTATTTAACTTATAATAATCAAATAATTAATATATTTTTGCTGTTTTGTAGGAATTGGGCAGTATCCCTCACAGCTGGCCACATGGCTGGGTGCTGTGACTTGTATTGTCTGAAATAAGAAAAATGAGGCGTGCTTGAATAACCCCCCAATGATGTTTCTGAAGCAAAAGGCTGCACAGCACGTTGGACCCTAGTGTCACTGCAATAACAGCACTTCTGCTGCTTCCACCAGGGTTTGTACTGGTTCACAGAGAGTGTTAGTGGGAATTGTGCCTGGTGCCACTGCCTTTGAGTTTGGACATCAGGGTTGGTCATCAGTTTGTTCCTCTTGCAGCAGGAAACTGCTGTAAAAGTTGTTGTATTTGAGCTTGATTGTGACCAGTAATAATTACCGAATGGTTTGGGTTGGAAGGGACCCTAAAGCTCATCCAGTTCCAACCCCCCTGCCATCAGCAGGGACACCTTCCACTAGACGAGGTTGCTCAAAGCCTCATCCAACCTGGCCTTCAGCACTTCAAAGGGAGGAGCAGCCACAGCTTCTCTGGCCAACCTGGGCCAGTGTCTCCCCACCCTCACACCAAAGAATTTCTTCCTCACATCTCAGCTCCATCTCCCCTCTTCCACTTTCAAGCCATCACCCCTTGTTCTCTCACTCCCTGCCCTTGGCCAAAGTCCCTCCCCAGTCCCTGCAGAAGAGCAGCCCAGGGTTTGACATTATTAGGAAAGGACAGTTCAGATTAGGTATGTGATGCCCTGATACACATCTGTCAGGAAAAGCCCACGTGGCAGCGTCCCACAGAGCACCTGGCTTTAGTTTGTGCTGACCACGGCACCTCAACAAGCTCCAAATTCACTCACCGTGATGGGACAGCCATTGGGAGCAATGCTGGCTTCGTTAAAAAAGCTTGTCTCTAGCCACTACTGGTGGTCAGCTTACTGACAGATTATTGACATGACTCCAACTGCATCTGGAGCCCAGAAGGAGTCCAGGCTAGTGCAGATGTCTGCCCTGCCAGGGCTGGTGGACCTGCTAAAGCTATGGCTGTACACCCACCACGGCGAGGCTGGACTTGGGAGGTGCTGGTCCCCACTGGCCAAGGAGACTGTCCAGTGCCTATAGCTGGGCAGAGATGGGAAAGAGAGCCCATCGGAGGGAGAAGGTGGTGACACACATTTCTGGGCTCTCTTCCTTCAAACCAGCTTCTCAAGGGAGCAGCTGAGACCAAAATAGGCAAGTGAATTTTCACTTCTCCCCTCAAGGTTTGAGGTCCTGGGGCTGGGTCAGCAACCCTTGTCTTTTCACACACCTTTTACGGCCACAGACTTGCTGGCCTGACGTTTCTGCAGGCCCCTAGTGCAGGTGCTCTGCTGGATCCCATGCATGGAGTAGCTTTGCACAGCTCTGGTGCTGCTAGTATGACTTGGAGGAGATGAGGTCATACCAACTGAGTCCTGTGGATGGGGAAACCAAAGCTTAAATGGCCTCTGAGAACAGTTGGTTCCCACTGTGCATTGCAGAATTGTCGATGGTTCATTACTAGGGCATTCAGAACTACCTGGACCATGAAGCTCTCTGCTTCTCCCCACCACGGCAGCTTCACCAAAGCCCCATGTGCTCCAGCTGGCTGCCGTGGTACCGCAAGGACAGGGGTGGAGGGAGATAATGTTTCATTTTAAAACGTCTATCAGCTATAAACTTTGCCTCATAAAGATATATTAAATAAATACTACATAAATATATTAAATATATTCTACAAGCCCCACAGCAGTGTGGCTTGAAATTGTGGCCAATGAAAGGTATTTTTTAAAATATAGAAGGAAAAGTATTTTTTATAGTAATGTTTTGTGAGGGGGAGGACTTGGTTTTGTGTTTTTAGCTTTGGCTTAAACCTTACTTTGTCTTTCCTGAGAGACCTGGTAGAAATTATTGTCTCGTTCTTGTCCTAGAACCTGATCAAAGCGATCTTGACTTCCTAAAACCGATGCACGTGTTAAAGTCTAATATAGCTTTGGGTGCTCCCCTCCCAGATCCTGGAGAAGGATTATCATTTTTGCAACACTGTCTTACTTGCAGAATAATGTATAAAGAGGAGACCATCCTCCCAGTGAGGGCAGCAGGTTGGTTGGAAGGCACGGCGTGTGGTCATCCACTCACCTGAATTAGGCAGGTAACGTATCCACAGAGCTTAATCCCAGCTGAACCACAGAATCCCAGAATGGTGGGGGTTGGAAGGGACCTCAGGAGATCATCCAGTCCAACCCCCCTGCCAAAGCAGGTT
>NW_010297799.1:22298-25355 GCF_000700745.2 Antrostomus carolinensis | reverse complement strand
TGTCCAGGTGGATTTCAACATCCCCAGAGATGGAGACTCCACAGCCTCTCTGGGCAGCCTGTCCCAGGGCTCTGGCACCCTCACAGGAAAGATGTTTTTCCTTAGGTTTGTCTGGAAATTCCAGTGTTCTGGAACCAGATCACGTTTATATGCTGAAAGGCCAGCTCGCCACATTTTGGATCTGGGTTTGTGGTAGTTACAGAGAGAGGAGGGCTTGGTAATGAACCCAGCTTTCCTGAACCAGTGGTTTATTACCCCATCTATGCAGGATGATGGTCTGCAAAGTGGCAGAATATTTGGAGAACCATTCAGACCATGAGCTACCAAAGCAGTTCAACCCTTGTGAAGTTTTGAGCTGAATCCCTGTCTTGTTGGCATCCCTGCTGAAACGCTGTGCTTGTTCCGGACATTAATCTCCTGAAAGGTTTATTGCAGGCAGAGAAGAAGAATGGAGTATGAGGTGAAATGAGTTACCTCCACCAAAATGGAATGCTCTTGTGGAAGATAAATCAAGCGGCTTACCTTGTGAGAAACTGGATATTATCCTAATTAATCATAGGAAATGTCCTCTTCCTTTAGCATTGCACAGCTTCTAAAGTAATGAGTTATAAAGACATTGTTTTCTGCCAGCTCCAGTGCTCAGCATGGTTCGCAGAGATTACAAAGGAATAAATAGCTGAGGCTCTACCTGGTGGGGGAGAGTTTGCTTCTGTTGCGAGTTGCGTTGGTTAAACCTCAGCGCTCACCAGTATTAAACTGGAGAATTAACAGAAAGCTGGTTAGACAGGACTCTTGTGCACTCGCTCTGCTTTTCAATCCTCAATGAAAAAATATCATTATGTTGCTTTTTCCTTTTCCCATGAATAATATTTTCAGCTGATGGATTTTGTTTTATTGCTTATTTAAAGTCCAGCATTCTTTTTGCTTCTATTCCTTTTCCATCCGCTGGGATAAATGATGGCAGTGGGAGGCATTTTCTCTCTCTTGGACTAGATTTTTCTACAAACGTGCAGGCAACTTGTTTTGGCCAAACAGTTGAGTGAACGCAGCAGTGCAAACGGCCTTCGTTCCAAAGATGTGAATGAGGACAAGAGTGTGCATGCACATGGCTGGAAGAAATCTAAGTCAAAAAAAATCCAAAATAAAGAGCCTAACATGCAGGGGAGGCTGGACACCCCTAAAATTACCTTAAAACTATAAAAGCTTCTCAACAGTTATAGAAACCAGGCCAGAGATGGTGTACAACATCTGGTGAAAGAAGATAATTGGCATTCTAATTTTAATAATTAGGCAATTTAGAATATCGTTGTATGATCTTTTGCCCTACTTGTCTTCCAGCTCAGTGAAATAGTTGTTCTATGCTGAAGTCTCCTCAATCTGTATGTGATTAAGTGGACCAAGTGCTCCATTTCTACCTTTCATATTTGCAACTATGCACAATCTTTGGAAAAAATTAGCCCTTAGAGGGTTTTTTTTTTCTCCCCAACCTTCAGTTTCTTGCAACAATTAAAAAAATGCAGTTTTGCTCTCATGTACATTAAAACAGAGCAGCAAAAAGAAATAAAAATAATAATAATAATAATAAAAAATTCAACAACACTTGGCATTCATTAATGTTTCCATGTGGCAAAGTTGCTTCAGGTAATCTCGATAACTTTGTGCAAAAGTTCATTGCCATGTTTGTACTGACTTGCTGAAATGTTTTTTTTCTTCTGGAAAATCACCTCCGGTGGTATCCTCTGTGAAAGTTATGGCTTCTACAACTGTATGACTGTAGAAATCTCTGCCTGAAATGGATGTCACGCTGCGTGTTCCTCCCATGTGGGAGTTGTTTGCATTGCCTGTTGTTCATGTGGTTCTTATTTCTGGTTTGTTTGGGGTTTTTTTTAATCATTTGTGCATATCTTAAAAAAAATTCCAAACAAACAAGAAAACAGCCCGTGGATTACAAATCTTTAAAAAACAAATTCACACTTAGCAGCAGCTGGATGTATGTCAGTGGTACAGGAATTTGCAGTCTTCGCTTTTCTCACTGTGGGATTTACAGCTGGATTTCACGTAAAGGAGTTACGCTCAAAAGTCTTTGCAAAAGAGAATGTATGTAAATGTCTATTTTATATAAAAAGGAAGAGAAGTAAATACCGTGTTTGGTTTTGTTCTCTTGGCTGTGGGGGTTAGTCTGTTCCTTACGACCAACCATGAACAAGTTCTTCTGGAGGTGGAAGGGCCAAAGTTTCTTACTCCACTTGACTTGTATTTTATTGCCCAAGGAGTCCCAGTTACTGGTCACATAGGAGCAACTGCGCAGCACGTCTGTTTGACTCTGGCCACATAAAAATACTGGAGCAGGCATGTTTTGGAGCCTGAGCATGAGAAAGGATGAGGGCTGGTGCTTACACAGTCTTGGTGATTGGACATGTTACACTGACATAAAAGCTCTTCATGTCGGGCTTTATACATCTGTCAGGAATGTGTCTACACAGTGCAAAGGGAAAAACAGAACAGAAATTTAAAAGAAACTTTTTTTGTTCTAATCCCCTCCTTCCTGGCAGATATTCACAGGTATGCTCCTGTGTGCTCTTGGGACTTGGGTTCACTCAGAGAATTGTGATGGTGATAAACACCTCCACTGAAAATGGACCCGGAAGAGAATCACAGAATCCCAGCATGGCCTGGATAGGAAAAGCCCTTTAAAATCATCAAGTCCAATCATTAATCCAACACTGACAAGTCCCCAACTAACCCATGTCCCTCAGCACTGTGTCTACACCACTCTGAAATCCCTCCAGGGATGGGGACTCCACCACTGCCCTGGGCAACCCCTTCCAATGCCTCAGAACCCTTGCAGCAAAGAAATTCTTCCTCACATCCCATCTCAACTGCCCTGGCCACAACTGGAGCCCATTTCCTCTTGTTCTGTCCCTTGGTCCTTGGTTGAACAGACCCACCCCCACCTCTCTGCACCCTCCTCCAAGGGACTTGGACAGAGCCAGAAGGTCTCCCCTCAGCCTCCTTTTCTCCAGGCTCAACAACCCCCGTTGTGCTCAAAAACCTTCC
>NW_010297799.1:6206-22197 GCF_000700745.2 Antrostomus carolinensis | reverse complement strand
GAACTTCCCTGCTCCTACTGGCCACACTGGTGCTGATCCAGGCCAGGATGCCCTTGGCCTTCTTGGCCACCTGGGCACTCTGCTGACTCACGTTCAGCCGCTGTCAACCAACCCCCCCCAGGTCCCTCTCTGCCCAGCAGCTCTCCCCCAACTCCTCCCCAAGCCTGGAGCGCTGCTGGGGGCTGTTGAGGCCAAAGCACAGAACCCTGAAGAGAAGCCATAGTGTTTCCTAGTGTAGCATGATGGGGAATTGCACGCTCGCTTTGAAGTCAGCCTGGGCACCCTGACGTTCTCCCAGATCCCAACAGCACCCGGGTTCTCAATGGATCCTGCCACCCAACGCCCCTCTGCCCCTCATTTGTCCTGGCGGAGAAATAAGATATGTGGGCAGGTCAGAGCTTGGATCCTGCCCCATGGAGCAGAGTGCTGGTTTTGCCCCTTCAGCAGAACAAGGAATACAGTGTGGTGGTCTTGCATCCTTCCAGTGCCTGCAGACATGGTTGGCCTTTGGCTTTTTTATTATCACAGGATAGGGACCTTCCTGCTGCCAGATGGCCAACAACAGGGCAGGCAGTGCCTGTGGGGACGGGCTGGGTAGCTCCCAAGGTGGGCTGATGGCTGCAGGCGATGCCAGTGCCCCACGTGCCTGGAACCACCACAGCACCTTGAGGGCTCTGGAGCTCCTGGCCCCAAAGAGGCAGCTCCATAGTTTAATTGCTCTCTTATATGATACTTCCCCAGCTCTAACCATTTTGAGTTCTGGAACAGATGTGGTTTCTGTTTATCTGCTAATATTTGAGGGAAACTTTTTCCCCCTGTGAGTTTTCCCACTATCTTTGTGAACCGAAGTAAGAATTTAGCAGCACAACAACCTTTGGCAAGGGGTTCCACATCTGAGCAAGTTACATGAAGAACTACCTCTGTTTGATTTGCTTTTTAAACTGGCTCTTACCAACTTCATTTATTGCCCCTTAGTTCTTGTGTTGGGACAGAGAGTAAGCAGTCAATCCCTCCCTGCCTTCTCTAGTCCACCCATGATTTTTTAGACTTTTTATCCTGAGTCATCTGTTTTTCAAACCTGAAGGGTTATAGCTAGTATGTAAAAGCTAGTATATAAGGAAAGGTCAAATAATTCCCATCTTTATGGCAGCTACTCAAGCTTCTCTGTAAACACCTTCACAGATGAAAAGCTGTTAGAGATGTCCAACTCTCTTGGTGTCCTCTGGGAAGGAAGAGGCAAACACACCACCATGCCTTATAAATGTGCTTCTACTGGCTGGCCTGGATGAAGAGAGACCACAGCATGGGGAGCTTGGCTGGACTTGCCTTTGCCTGTGCTAACCCTCCTCCAAAAAGCAATAAGATTTGTTTCAAACTGCAAGGGCTGAGGTAGCTCGGGGCTGGTGGCAGTGGTCAGGGGGGGACATTAGCTCCTGCTGCTGTCCCCATGCAAAGCAGGCAGTAAACTATAAACAGGAGAACCCAGGGTGATGGCATCCTCCAGCAACACCTGGCTGGAGAACCTCCAAACCCACCTGATTTGCAGGCCTGCAGCCTCACCTGTCAACACTAATTGGCCCCTCAGCTATAAAAGGAGCTCGTTAGGTGGGATGGAGGACAGTTGTTTCTTCTGTGTGAAGCTCAGCCTAGGCTCCAGCACTGGGTACTTTTCCAGGGCCATGGTGGGAGCAGGGACTCTTCTTGGTGCTGATGTCCCTTCTTGTTTTGTGTGGTGAGTCCTGTGGGGCAGGGGCTGTTGGGAGATGTGCCCCGGGGTGGGGGTTACAGAAGTGAGCACTGGTGTTACCAGCTCTTTTAGGCTAACAAAGAGATGAATATAACCAGTCAGTTTTCAGAAATTGTACTGGAGCTTGGTGTGCTTGCCCCTGGTGAGTGAGACAGTGTCCCAGGTTGGCCAGAGAAGCTGTGGCTGCTCCTCCCTGGAAGTGTTGAAGGCCAGGTTGGATGAGGCTTTGAGCAACCTGGTCTAGTGGAAGGTGTCTCTGCTGATGGCAGGGGGGGTAGAACTGGATGAGCTTTAAGGTCCCTTCCAACCTAAACCCTTCTTTGATTCTATGATTTTGGGCTGTCCTTGCTGTAGCTCTGCTGCAACTGGAAGCCTTTCTTACCCTCTCCATCTAGGTCCTGCTTGCCCTAGCCCTCTCCTGGCTGCTGTGGCAAGTGAGCTGTTCCCCATGCAGGCAGCTCAGCTGGGGTGTGATCTCTTGGCTGTGCAAGAAAAAGCAATGGCTTGGTCCTGCTCAGCTTGCTGACTGGTGACCCTGGGGCAGCCGGGTTGGAAAAGTGTCTAAGAGAGCAATGAATGTCAGGATGTTCTCAGATCTTCCTTGTGCATCCTTCTGCAGTAGCTAAGGAATTTATAATTCCCTGTCTGGCCTGTTCCTGTTTAAAAATTTATTTTCTAGGGATGCTTGGAGGTAAGAGAAGGACATTATAATGAAAGTACTGTTAAAAAGATCTAACCAGCTGGGATAAGAGATGGGATAATCACCAAACTGCTGTCCCCTCCCATCCTGCTCCAGTATGATGCTGGTCCTTCTGCTGTTGCTCACGCTACTTCTCTCCCTGCCTAAAGGAATGCTGTTTTCTCCATCAGTTACCTCCCTGCTAAAGTCTATTTTCCACTTCACCAGTAGACTTGCTGCTATAGCAATAATCCCCACAGTCTCTTGGTGGCAAAGCTGGCCAGCAGGAAGGGCTGGGGAGAGCTTGGTCCAGGTCAATGGCTTAGAAAATTGTGCCTGAGCTTTTTGCAGTACGGAAATGCTTTGAGTGCCCTGGGAATATGATAAAATGCTATTTAAAATAAAAAAAAGGGGTGGGGAGGGGGAGAGAGAGAGAGGCTGGGCTGAATGGGGCAGCAAGGAGCCAGTAGTGCTGCAGGAGTTGTGCAAGGATCTCCACAGCCTTGGTCCCACTGAGGTCTTGGGGTAGTTTGCTGTCCAGGTAGAGGAGAAAGATGTGGGCTCCTCAGTTCTTGGTGAGCTGGTGTAAGAGATTGGTGGCCTTTCTAATGCCTGTCAACCTGATGGGAAGGTTAAGCAAGTAGCATTGCCTTCAAGCCTACACAGAGGACACAGGACCCAAAGTGAAAGAGAGGGCTGGAGGGGTGACATTGTGATAGCTAGTAACATTTTGGATCCAGACTCAGGCTCCTGGTGATTCCAGTGAGTTATTTGAGGCTCTTGCCAGGGCAAACATGGCACAAGAACCTCCTAAATCATGAGCATTATGTTGTGTATGCTTGTGTGGCTGGGAACTGAACTCCTGTCCTAACCTTGGCTTGGGAGAGGCAGGGGACCCCTCCTATTGGAATGAGAAACACATTGGACAGCAGTGATTAACAAAGTGATATTTAGCGGGTCCAGACATGGGCCAGCTGAAGGGAGTGCAGGAAGAGCTACTGTCTTCTTCTCAGTAAAGGAGCCAGAGGCTTGATGCTCCCTGTCTCCTGAAACTGCCCAGCCTGGAGAAGCAGACATCTGGTATGAGGAGCCAGCAACATGTGCTGACAGCACAGAGGCCAATAACCATGTCCTGGGCTGCACCCAGAGCAGCGTGGGCAGCAGGTGGAGGGAGGGGATTCTGCCCCTCTGCTCCGCTCTCCTCAGACCCCACCTGCAGTGCTGCCTCCAGTGCTGGGGCCACCAACAGCACAAGGACATGGAGCTACTGGAGCCAGTGCAGAGGAGGCCACGAGGATGATGCGAGGGCTGGAGCAGCTCTGCTGTGAGGACAGGCTGAGAGAGTTGGGGCTGTTCAGCCTGGAGACGAGAAGCTCCGGGGAGACCTTCTAGTGGCCTCCCAGTACCTGAAGGGGCTCCAGGAAGGCTGGGGAGGGACTTTGGCCAAGGGCAGGGAGTGACAGAACAAGGGGTGATGGCTTGAAAGTGGCAGAGGGGAGATGGAGGAAGAAATTCTTTGTTGTGAGGGTGGTGAGACAGTGTCCCAGGTTGGCCAGAGAAGCTGTGGCTGCTCCTCCCTGGAAGGGTTTGCGGCCAGGTTGGATGAGGCTTTGAGCAACCTGGTCTAGTGGAAAGTGTCCCTGCTGATGGCAGGGGGGTTGGAACTGGATGAGCTTTAAGGTCCCTTCCAACCCAGACCAGTCTGGGATTCTATGATTCTGTTCTTTTTCTTTGTATCCCAGAGATGTGATGACCACATTTTGGTGCTGACCCAAGGGAATCACCCTTCCTCCTCTGCCCAGCATGTGGTCCATCAGGCCTGTCACTCTGCGCATCACTCCCTGCTGGGGGACGGCTGAGGGGGCTTTTCCTGAGGAACACAAATGTGATTACCATGATTTTATCTCGGTCTGCACAGTTCAATGAAGCAGGTACAACCTGTAATCAGAGCCAGCCATCCCTGGCTGGACCCTGCTCTAGGTCACACTTTCCCCATGCTCGTTGTCCATGTTTCTAAGGCACCATTGGTGCCAGAAGCGATGTGAGAAAGCTCTGTCTCCTTGCAATGTATTTCAGATTAAAGCCAAGAGCAAGTGCTGGGCCAGCTCAATTCAAAAACAAGATCTTTCATGCTGATTTTACTTGCTCTAGGTAAGTGCCCCAGGGCACTTAAGGTAGGGAAGCTTCAAAATAATAAATGTTGAATAAAGGCTGGTGGCATCATTGCAACTTTTTGTGCATGTTACTTCATTTTGGAAGTCCCAGTTGCATTTCATTAGGACAAATTAGGCTACTGGATGAAATCTAAATTTGCTTTTTTTTTATGACTGCGCACACATCATGAATAATACCTCACAGGAGACCTCAGCTTTGCATGCATCAGCTTCTTATCATGAAATGTGATTTCTGTGTGTTTTCATTTATCTCCATATAATTGCCTTCAGCTTGGAGCTCAGGCTGGAGCCAGGAAAGCTGTGACACCTGAGATTGGTCCTATAAATTTCCTACCTGCCAGAAGAGCCTGAGGTGATGCATTTGAGCATGGGAGGGGCTGTATCATTGCAAAGCACTCTTGTTTCTGGCTTCTGTGTAGGGCTGAAGTGTGGAGTTTGTCCCTGTCCTGGTGTGTAGCTGGGCCAGAGCTGGTTCTGTTCAGCAGCTGGAACAGTGCTGGGGTTTGGGTTCAGCTGGGATTTAGTAGGAGAAGAAAGTTGGTAACATACTAATGTTTTCAATTGTCTCTGGAAGTTGAAGGACTTTGTGTTTTGCTAATCTGCAGGTGCCAAGATCTCAGGGGGCGAGAAATATTGCAATGGATCAGCTCCATGGGCATTTGGCTCTGCCAAGGGGCTGTTCCATCTCCTGTCCCCCATGGGCAGGAGATCCATGAGGGGCTCTTCCTCTCTTGCTCTCTCTGACTTTCGCTCGGGCTCTGGCTCTCCCGGGATTGCGGTTTCGGGTCGGGATTGTGGCTCCTGCGAGATCATGATCTGGGAATGGGCCGGGCTTGGTCGGTGGGTGGTGAGCAATGGCACTGGACATCCCTCATTTGTATATTTTATTACTGTTATTATTACCATTATTATTTTAATATCATTATTATTTTAATTTTTATTTCATTTCAATGATGTAATTGTTGTTCTCTCCCCCTAGGAGTCTCCTTCCCCTGCCCCCCAATTCTCTCCCCTATTCCTTGGTTGGGGGCAGTGAGTGAGCGGCTGGGTTTGGCTGCCAGCCCAGTGCCACCAGCACACTCATGGAGAGCAGGCTGCTGTTGCGGAGCTGGATACAGGACTGTGGCTCCTGTTCTGCTGCAGAGCACACAAGCATGTGGTGCTAGCTCAGGCCTCTGCTCTGCATCTCTGTCACAGGAGAGAGCGAGAGCAACTGTGCTCCAAGTGTCACTGCAGACAACGTGTTCAAAGTAAGGCAGAGCAAGAGTGGTTGTCGATGAGTGTCTAATTCCCTTGAAATGGGTACTAATTCTTTATGAATTGAACTAATTCTGCTGGGATTTAATTAACAAAACATTGCTAACGGAGGCATCACTTTCCCACGTTTTCAGAAGAAATTTTTTTTTAATTCCTTGCTTTCCATCTGCTTCATTTTTATCAATATAAAAAATCTTTAACTTTAGCGAAACAAATGTTCGTAACATTCCTTTTTTTAAACGTCTGTATTTCCAGATGTTCTTCCTGCTTGAACTAAATGAAAGCATGTTGTAACACCCCAGCTTTAAAAAAAAAAAAAAAAAAAAAGTTTCCAGGCACCACACTCCCTTTAGCAGAGCTTAATATCTGTTCTTAAGGTGAAAAGCAATCTGCTCCTCTGAAGTGAAGGTATTTGAATTGAATTCTGGATATCTCTTTACTGGCTTGTATGTGAACCAAAAAAACAGGGTAGAGTGGTGAGGGGCTGGTGCTCTTTTCTTTACACCAAAGCTGGGTAAAAGGCTGGGTTTGCCATTGATCTTTGGCAAACCGCTTCTATTTTTTTTCCCCATTTATTTTGTGGTGGTAATTTAGTTGCATGCGTTTATCAAATGCTGAACAACTATTAACACTGCAGTTCCCTTGTAAAAGAAATCTGGTTTCCATTGGAAAGGAGTATTTAAGTGGGGGGAAGAAGGCTGACAAATTTGGATCTGGAATATTTCAGGGGAGAACTTTCAGCATCATAGAGAATTTCACTCAATGCTTTCCAGCACAGCTTTGCTGTTGGAAATTCAGATTCTTACAGGAAAGCTCTTCTGGAATAAAGAGCAAGATTCCTATCCAGCTGTAATTATGGGACTTCCAGATGCTGTGCAAACTAAGTGCTCTCAGTAGGAAGAAAAGTCCAACAGCTGTTCTTTAGGTCCTTAACCTGCACATGTAGAGTATTGAAGAGAGGCTTTGCTTGCACCTCTTAATAGTGGTAAATAAAATTTTGGGGTTTTTGTGTAATGAAGGACATTCACACTCTCTGTTGAAGGTTACTTGTCATTCCACTGTGAGAAAATTAGGATTACTTTTGTCTACTTGTAGCATAACTGTAGTAGATTAATTCTGGCTGTTATTGCTTACTGATATCACTGATTATCATTGTTTTGCAGGCGCCTCTTCTGCTTCAAACGGGCAGAGGGGAGATGGAGCTGAGATGTGAGGAAGAAATTCTTTGGTGTAAGGGTGGTGAGCCAGTGTCCCAGGTTGCCCAAGGAAGTTGTGGCTGCTCCTCCTTGAAGTGTTGAAGGCCAGGATGCACCTGGTCTAGTGGAAGGTGTCTCTGCCGATGGCAGGGGGTTGGGACTGGATGAGCTTTCAGGTCCTTTCCCACCCAAACCAGTCTGGGATTCTATGAAAGTCACCAAGACTTCAGAGTTTTGGGTTGGTTTTTTGTTTTTTAGAAACCTAATGTAGCTGAAGCCACAGTTACTTATAGGATGACATTTCTGATTTTAAAAATAGAGATTCTTGTTCATTTCCACAGCTAGTCTCTGTGGATTCTCAGCTCCCACACCAGTGCTGAGCCCAGGGAATACCATGCTGGTACATTTTGAAAGTGATGAGAACAGCTCCGGAGGGTTTACAGCCTGGCTCACTTGTGTGTGTTCAGGTTTGTACAGAGACACTTGCTCTGTCTAAATATGTCCACATCATCTACGGCCATTCTTAGACACCTGAGCTTATTTTTTAGGCTAATCCTGCTGCATGCTGTCAAGGTAACTTTAAAACAGAATAGCTACTTGTGACAGAGTTCCCTTCCCTTAATAATGGAGATTAATCAAGTTTGGGGTTTTTTTCTCACTGAGAAATAAGTTGACTAATTTCTGTTACCTGAAACAAGCAGCCTTGTTAATTCTGTCAGTCTGATTTTCCCCTTGAAAAATCTCATTATAGAGGAGAATCTTGATCCCAGGGGATAGTCTGCTACTGGTGCTTTCATGAATGTGTGCCAGCAGCTGCTTGAGGGGATGAATAACTTTTCCTTTCCTTTTTGAGGAGGAGACAAGGCAGAGATATTGACCTGAGTTGGAGCTAACTCTTATTTCCTCTCTTGCAGAGGTGGTAGGAATATTCAGGATTATCTACTGCACCAATGTTGTCTCTCAAGGATGTCCCCTCAGGTAAAGAAATTAAATTCTGCACAACTGATCTGGTCTGAAGAGCTTTCCTCTAACACATAAGAGGATTATATAGTGACCAGATGCTTTTTGACCTCAGGTCCCCTTTTGTGCACTTCTTGCATGGATAAAAAGTGATAGGCAGGTGCCCAATCTCTCATTCTCTATACATGTGGGTATGTCCTCTCTATTCTGGTTGCATGCACTTCCTATTGGGAGCAGGGACACAAGGTAGAGGATGGGAGAGACCAGCTTTCAGGGCCAAAGCCTATTTTGCTCTCTGAAGTGCTTACCTCCTTAGGATTCAAGCTTTCATGTATCTGTTTTTCCTTCCCCCACCACTGCTGGACAGAGTAGACAAATTTGGTCTCTCCTATGTCTTTGACTTTGCTGTATTCACTGTGTGAGGTTATCTAGGAAAACAAGAAGTTTGCCTGTGAAAGTAAAACTAGTTTTCTGGCTTTCTTGCAGACACTTGTGGCCTTCCCCCAGTTATTCCCCAGTGGCTGTTCAAGCACATTAATGGGGCTGAGGAGGCTTGGTCATGGCACACCACCTTGAAGCTCCTTGGAGACTATCACTGTACGCAGCTGTGAGGGTAACCAGCACATCCCCAGGCCATCTCTGCTCCTGTCCCCATGCTGTGTGCTCCACCTGTTCCTCTAGGCTGGAGTGTAAACAGCTGTAGAGATATACATTATATTCATACCTTCATGTTGTCTACAAAACCTTCCTTCTGCCCTTCCTCTACGATCGCTGATTTTAGAGATGGCAACAGTTTGGTTTTGCTTGTAGGAAATCCATTAAAGTTAATTGGACTATCTGCTATCAGAGTTGTAGCAAAGCCAGAACTGATGCAACACATTTGTCATGGTGAGAAGCTCTTACTCAGCAGTCCTGGGAATAAGTGACTAATTAGAGAGGAGCCAGAAGGGGTGTATGACTGCTGAATAAGGAATTTGTATAGCTGAGTGTAAGTAGCTCCAGTATGTTTGCTTTCATTATACAGATCCAATAAACCCTTGCACTGGACTGTGACAGTAGGAGATGATGACAGAGCCCTGAGAGTGTCAACAGAACAGGTGAAAACCAAGCAATATCATTAAAAATGTGTATTTGTACCTACGATATTTATCAAAACAGATCTATGTGTGCAGATAAAACAGTGTTGGCAGCAAGGCAAAATGACTGACATGTAGCACAGGCTGAGGAATGAGAAAGGAAATCCAGTAACTCTGGCCTCGTTCAACTACCTTGAAGTTTGTAGAGGGATAGTTTATATAGAGGGATGGTTCTTATTAGTAGCAGTAAAAAGTCTTAAAATCTAAGAGATGTGATGTGAGTGTCCTCAGCATCTTACTCTCTTGGTGCTGAGCAATGTGTCTGTCTATAAAAAGCTTGATGACCTTCTTCCTTGTGGTGAGGAGGAAGAAACACATGTGGAAAAGGAGCACAAGTGACTTGCACTGGTCTTCTGCAGAACCTTAGTGGCTTGTGTTTGCACAATGAAGCAGTCATCTTTCACTCTAGGCTCAAGAGGTCTATGTAATCCATCCCAGCAATCTTCTCAACTGAAAAATGGAGAAGTGGGGAATTTGTCTTCAAAGTCCTTGCATCTTGTTTGTTTCTTTTCATGACTTATTTTGAGTTTGGTCAGTGCTCGTGGGATTTTTGCCCTCTTCCTTTACAAGTATGCTTTCAGGATGCACTTGAAGGGCAGCTTGTTCCTTGCCCTGACACCTCTGTTGTGGTCACAAGTGAGACAGGTGAAAACCATCATGGTGCATTCCCACTTTGACATTCTGAGCTGTGACTCTGACATTGTCCTGGTGTAGCTAGATGTCCCTCACCGCTGCTGTGAGGCCAGTGTGTCTGTTCAACAGCACAGAGACATTATCCTCCTCTTCCCTCTGCACTGCGTCTGGATGGGGGACTGTTGAAGAAGGTGGCTCTTCTGATTTTGCATGTTTGGCTGTTTTGAGCAGAACTTAAGTTCCCATCTTGTATTTCATTATTCTGTCTAGAACTAATCTCAAATTTATTTCCTAAGCAGATAGGAGCTGAGCTAGACAGTTACAGCAGACACAAGTGTCTGTACTTGAGAATCATAGAACGGTAGAATGGTTTGGGTCGGAAGGGACCTTAAAGCTCATTCAGTTCCAACCCCCCTGCCAGCAGCAGGGACACCTTCCACTAGAATGAAATCTGTGAGAGCAATTACTACTTCAGTCAGCCTGGAGGGATCACAGCCAGGATGCTTTGTGCTGACTTTTTCTGTGGGAGGCCAGGGCTCCTGTCAGGTGAGGTGAAACTAAAGGTTAGTGCTTTTGGTGTCTGAATGTGGATGTTAGTAAGATAATTTAGGGGAAGGGACAGGGGAGAACAGTGTACAGCAAGTGCCAGTTAAAAGCTCCAACAACTCGCTGTCCCTGGAGAGAACAGTACTTATAAGAGCAATAGATGCAGTCAGTCTGTATGGGAGATGTAGGCAGTGCTGCTTGGAAGTGGGACCACAGAGTTTAGGCATCTGTCTCCGGGCTGTAATTTTTGAGACCTGTGGAGGAGAGGATGTTCTTCCCTCACACTTCCCAAGTCTCATCTCTTATCTCAGTGAAAGGCTTCTGTGGTAGCTTAACTTGGCTGGCAGCCAAACACCACGCAGCTGCTTGCACCCTAGTAGTTTGAGATAAGAACAATTTAATAATTGGAGTAAAAGAAACTTAAAATAGTAATGATAATATATAAAAATGAATGATGCACAATACAACTGCTCACCACCCACCGATAGCGATCCTAGAGGACCAAAAAGGAACCTCTAAACTGAAACCTCAAACCTGGAAGAGTGAGACTGAGCGATCCCTGAGAGAATCCCCCTGATTTCCAGTCAGCCCTGGTTCATGTCCTGCCCATGCCAGGATAGGAGATGGAATATCTCATTGGCAGAGCCAAATGCCAATTTGGGGTTTTGCTAATTACTGCGCTTCCCCCCTCCCAGCCCTTTCCACCTGCAACTTCCCAAACATGATGAGCTTGGGCTGCAGCAGCAATTAATGACATTGGTACCTGATCAACATTCTTCTCATCACAAATCCCACACTGAACCCAACACACAGCTGCTCCAGCTGCTGAGAAGAACATTAACTCTGTCCCAGCAAAACCAGGATAACTGCCCATTGTACCTTGCTTGGAACTCTTTTTATGGCACTCTTCTGTCAAGATAAACTATGATGACTTTTATTGTTTTTATAAAACTGGTGCATTCAGAGCACTGTTCAAGAACTAACTAATCTTCCTGAAATCATGAGGCAAGTAGGTTAAGATCAGCTCAGTAAATAAAAGGCAAAGTCATTCTGTCTGAGGCACTGTCAAGCGAAACTGTGGATTCTGTGGGTTCTGCTCAATACTGCAATCTTATGGTGGACTAATAAATTATGTTTAACACTGAAGAGCACTATTCAGTCACATTTTACCTGCAGCCTGTGCTCAGTCTTCACACCAATGAGCAAACCTTTAAATCAGTCCCTTCATTCCAGGCTAGGAGTTGCACCAGCGGCTGCATGCCTCATTCCTCATGAGGAAAAGGTTCTTGAGGCAGAGGGTGGTGGAGCACTGGCACAGGCTCCCCAGGGAGGTGCTCATGGCACCAAGCCTGACAAGATTCCAGAAGCATTTGGCCACCATGTGCCCTCAGGGACATGGTGTGAATGTTGGGCTTGTCCTGTGCAGGGACAGGAGTTGGACTCAGATGGTCCTTGTGGGTCTCTTCCAGCTCACAATGATTCTGGGATTCGATGATTCCTGGGCAGAGGCTTTTTCTTGGGCAAATCTGATCTGTGATAGCTCTCTTCTCAGCTGCAGCAGTTCAGAGGTCAAACGAGATACCTGTGAGTCCTCTCTCTTGATTTCTAGGGTGGTTCTGGTGGCCTCTTGGTTTGCAGCAAGGGAAGTGGACCGTTGACTCTTTATGGTGTTGTCAACTGGGCTGTTGGCCGTGCCAGCCCAAAGAAATGAGGGGTCAATTCAATGGTGAGGATTTTCCTGGACTGGATAAGACTGCTGATGAAAGGTGAGTTTTCCTTGTCTAAGTGAGATGAGTCCTGAATATAACACCTTGGTATAAAATATCCCAAGTGCTTTGAAGTTTTGTCTGGTAGACATTTTGAGGCAAGTTAAGAATAAGAAAAAAAAGAAAAATTCCTGTAGAAAGTCTCCACTTCTCCCTCTTTGTCATGCCTTCCCCCTAACCAAAGCTTACTGGAAACTGGGGTGGGAGTTTCATAAGCATAAGACTTGGATTTAAAACTTCTGGCTTTCAAATTTAATATAATCTTTGGACAGATACTTTTCTCAGTAAAAAAAGCAGATGCTTGTGAAAATGCCTACCAGCCCCACACGATGGGTAGAATTAGTTTGAGACAAGACTTTCAACTGAACTTGTGTATATATCTAGATATAATTAGCACCACGTTAAGAAGTCTGCAGGACCTATTTTGCTAAAGAATGTGAACTACTAGTGAATGTGAACTGATTACATGAAAGTGGTGGGTGTCTTACCGAAGGAGGAGGTCCCTGTTCTTAAACTGTGGGCTCTCTCATGGAGAGATATCAAGGGACCAAACCTGTTCGAGGTGTTGCAGCATTTCACTGCTTCCCTGCACCAGCTCTCTCTTCTTCTTTCACAGAAGTTTCTTTCCTACCAAGGCTTCTCAGGTCAAGGTGAATTTGGCTTTAGTAGTTTCATTGGCAAATGGAGAAGTCCACCTCTTCAGCTTGTTTAATCTGATGGGATTTCAAAAAGCCACCAGAGAGCTTCAAGTCTCTTTTCCATGTTAAACTGATGTGTCATTCTAGAGGTGTTTTGCTTTGGACTTTGACTCAAAGCAGTTGCATGTGGAAACTACGGGTTTGTCTTTCAGCATCTGTCTTTCAGAGCTTTATCCCTCCTCCTCCCCTGCATATGCCCATGTTCAACCAAGTTTGTAATTCTCCATTTAGTGAATAGCTGTGACTGTCCCACAGCATTTCTTCTGAAAGAGGAAAGAGCTAATCCTGGACAGAGTTTCCATGTTTCTGCCCATCCTATATTTTAGTCTGTTTCTGCCAGCAGAAAATGGAGGACTTCTGCTAACAGAAATACTTTTTATTTTTTTTCTTTATCCTGAATAAAATGTGCTGCAGGTATGAGCAGGAAATTAAAGTATGTATTAAAGAAAGAGCATGATGTGGATAATGCTCCTCTCTCGGGTCAGATGAGCACTTGGACTCTCCTGCTTTGTGCTGCAATTGCCCATGTTTCTCCCTCATGGTGTCATTCATAGTCCCACACTGACATAAGAGAAATGTTAGTCCAGGTGCTAAGGGAGAAATTTCTTCTAAACTAAAACCAGTAAACAAAAAAATTCATCACTTGTATAGAGGCCAGACTATCCCCACAGATAAACTGGGAGTTAGCTGGAGATCTTCCCTACCCTTGGATTGGACACAACTGGCTGCTGACTGCTGGCTCTCTGAAGGCTGCGATGATTTTCCTGGATTTACTGTAGGTCAGGCAGTTTGTGCAGCTGTAAATCTTTCCCAGAGGCAAAGGCTGTGGCACTGCATACAGATTTTACATATGGCTTCATACAAAATGTTCCAAACCCTGAGGGCTCTTTGAGCCACACACTGACCACTGGCTCCTTTATCTGATTTTCACAGGATTGCCTTTATAGTGCAGGAAGTGCTCGGCTGTGCTGACTGCTCCTGAATTTTGTATCATAGAATCCCAGAGTTGCCTCGATTGGAAAAGCCCTTTAAAATCATCGCATCCAATCATGAATCCAACACTGAGAAGTCCCTGACTAACCCATGTCCCTCAGCACTGTCTACACCACTCTGAAATCCCTCCAGGGATGGGGACTCCACCACTGCCCTGGGCAACCCCTTCCAATGCCTCAGAACCCTTGCAGCAAAGAAATTCTTCCTCACATCCCATCTCAACTGCCCTGGCCACAACTGGAGCCCATTTCCTCTTTTCCTTTCCCTTGGTCCTTGGTTGAACAGACCCATCCTCACCTCTCTCCACCCTCTTTTCAGGTGGTTAAGCTGTCTCCGAGCATGCTGTGCCTCTCCTCAGACGATGAACAGTGTGCTGCGCGGAACTCGCTCCTGTCCTGTGCCAGAGGCTGCAGCACTTGGTTTGCAGAAGGTGGTGGAGCTGGTTCAATTTGGGAGCAGGTAGGGAATAAATCCAGGGAATAGCACAGCATACTGATTTTCTGAGCCAGTATCCTCTGGAATGTAACTCATGTGATGATACAGCCATTCTGTTGCTTGCTGAAGGAGTATTTGATAAAGAAATGGGGATCTTGCTATAGTGCAATGATAGTAACAGACCATGTGGGAATAAAATCCATACTGCACTGAGAAATTATCTTGGTGAGGCAGGTTGGTTAAAACTCAAATTTTCATGGCTATTACAGATTAAATCTGAATCATTAACAATGTTTACATGAAGAAGCATTCATGGTTGTCCTGGTTTTGCTGGGATAGAGTTAATATTCTTCTCGGTAGCTGGAATAGCTGTGTGTTGAAAACATCCCTATGTTTTCAATTGTCACTGGAAGTTGAAGGACTTTGTGTTTTGCTAATCTGCAGGTGCCAAGATCTCAGGGGTGAGGAATATTGCAATGGATCAGCTCCATGGGCATTGGGCTCTGCCAAGGGGCTGTTCCATCTCCTGTCCCCCATGGGCAGGAGATCCATGAGGGGCTCTTCCTCTCTTGCTCTCTCTGGCTTTGGCTCGGGCTCTGGCTCTCCCGGGATTGCGGTTTCGGTTCAGGATTGTGGCTCCTGCGGGATCGTGATCTGGGAACGGGCCGGGCTTGGTCAGTGGGTGGTGAGCAATGGCACTGGGTGTCACTCATTTGCATATCTTACACTATTCTTATTTTAGTATCTTTATTATGTTAAGTTTTCTGTTATGCCAATGATGTAATTGTTGTTCTCTCACCCGAGCGAGCGGCTGGGTTTGGCTGCAAGCCCAGTGAAACCACCACACACCCAGAATGCAGAAATGGTTTTTAAATGAACCTAGAGACAAGCTGTTGTGACTCAGTCTGCTGGCCTTTACCCGATCCCAGACTGCTGTACCCACACCCGCACTGCCATTCCCTGCTGCCCCCCGATGCACGTGCAGGACCCCTCTCCTCTAGCAATGCTGAGAACCCGCAGGAGCCGTTGCCTTCCCCTTGCACAAAGCTTTGATTAACTCATTGCTTTTCAACCTAGACTGCGGTGGAAGAGGTTTTGGTGGTTTTTTTTGTTTTCTTTTTTTTGGGGGAGGCGGGGGGTTAAGTTTCTAGTCTTCCTGGAGGAAGGGTACCCTCCCCAGAACTCAGCTTGACCAATTTCTTCCACTGTGGTTTAAGCCCCATCAGACTTCCCTGTGCATGTCCTCTGACAATCGCTGCTGCTGTTCAGGGCTGTTAACACTCCAGCACCTTTCTCAGGAGACAAATGTTCCTCATCCTTTTTGGATTTGAATGATATCTTGCCTGGCTGAAGGGCTCAGCTCTCCCCCTACACAAAGACCTGTGGTGTTGGCATTCAATCTGGCCAGAAACCTTAGTGTGGGAGGAAGCACACTTAAACAGAGTTTAAGTTGGTCTACAGAGGGTATGACTTTAAAAATTGCTGCCTTGGGAAGCAAACAAGCCTATTATGGTTGGTACTAAAGGGGCATGCAGTTCTCATTAGTGATCTTGTTTTCTCTCCTCCTGCTCTGTTATAACCACTCAGATGCTTCCAAGTATTTCCCTGTTGATTTGATCTCTTATTTAATAAGTGTTGAATTTTGCTGCACATGCAGCTACAGGTTAAGCCTGCTCTCCTGTGTTTCTGGAGGACCAGAGAGTGCACAGCCAAAAGCATAATAATTCATAATTCTTGTCAAAGGGTAGTCACAAGATCAATTTTAAAAAAA
>NW_010297799.1:0-6194 GCF_000700745.2 Antrostomus carolinensis | reverse complement strand
CAGCAGGAAGAGGTTGGTAGATCTGTTAGCCCAGGTACTTGACCAACCTGGTATCTCTCTGTTTTCCAGGTATTTTTTTTTCAAAGGAGAGCTCAGAGAAAATTTGCAAGCAAATTTGGGTGCATGTTTAGTGTTAAGTCCTTTTCACAGCTGGTATTCATCTGTCAAAATAAAATTGGTATGCTCTGTTCATCTCAGATAACCTGATTTACCAGAGGGAAGTGGCTGCTGCAGCAGCATGGATAGCCAAGGTGGACTGCTTCAGCTGCAGTGGTACTTCACTGAAAAGGAAGTGATCTGGAATTTGGTGTGATGGCTCATCCATTGTAAATGCATCTTCAGGCTTCAGAGAGATTTATCTATGTCAAGCTCTTAGCCTCGTCTCTCATGTTAGAAAGGCCATAGTGCCATGATTGCAGTTGCCAGCAGCTTGTTTTTATTGTTTGAAAGGGAAGGGTTTAAAAATAGTTCCTTGGAGGAAGGAAAGGTGGCGTCTGACTTACCTAAAGCTTCCGATGAGCTAGTAGCTAAAAACTAGACTTGGAAGTGAAGCGTATTTGTGAAGGTGGAATCATAGAATACCAGGTTGGAAGGGATCTCAAGGATCAACTGGTCCAACCTTCCTTCACAAAAACACGGTCTGGACAAGATGGCCCAGCACCTTGTGCAGCTGAATCTTAAAACTGTCCAATGTTGAGGAATCCACCACTTCCCTGGGTAAATTATTCCAAAGGCTGATTGTTCTCACTGTGAAAATTTTTCCTCTTGTGTCCAATTGAAATCTCCCCAGGAGTAACTCTTACCCATTACCCCTTGTCTTTTCCATGTGACTCCTTGTAAAAAGGGAGTCTCCACCTTCTTTGGAGCCACCCTGTAAATACTGGAACATGGTGCTAAAGTCTCCCCTAAGTTGTCTTTTCTCAAGGCTGAACAAACCCAGTTCTCTCTTTCCTCCCATGGCAGGCTTCCTAGGCCTTTGATCAGATTTGTGGCTCTTCTCTGGGTCCTCTTCAGCCTGTCCATATCTTTTTTTTTTTTTTTTTTGGTATATTGGGGACCAAAACTGAAGACAGTATTCCAGGTGTGGCCTGGAAGGGTTTTAATTAGTGTTTTATTAGGAAAAACTTCACCAAAAGGGTACCCAAGCACTGGAACAGGCTACCCAGGGAGGTGGTGGAGTCACCTTCCCTGGTGGGATTTAACAGACAGGCAGACGAGGTGCTCAGGGACATGGGTTAGAGGTGGAATTGGTAGTGTTGGGTTTATGGTTGGACTCGGTGATCTTAAAGGTCTTTTCCAACCACTACAATTCTGGATTCTGTAATGCTCAGCCCTATCAGAATGTATCGGTGAATTACAAGCCAGGAAACTTCAGTTTCCATCCATCTCCTCTGGGTTCAGCGCTACTGTGCACTATATATGGATCTGTCCTTTAAACAGAAGATCCATCTCTGTGTTGTATAGAGCAGTCCACTTAAATACAGAAATAAACATAGGGTTGTTTGCAATGAGACAACTTCGTGGCTGTTGTCTAGCTAAGTGAACTGGGCAACCAAAATGGCTGAAGAACTACAGGTTCTATACCGGGTCATTCAGGTACAATAGTTTAATAAATCAATAGTTACATGCACGATCTTTTGACTTACCAAATACTAGTCTCTCTGTTGCTTAAAAGAAACCCTTCTCTCTGCTCTCTCCATCACAAAACCTCATATTCCAGCACAATTCAAAAAGCATCAGTCAATGTTTACAAAAATAACAGTTCCCCTGAAGTAGCGGAGCTGTAAATTGCAGTATTTTGTCAGGCTGCTGGTGCTGATGACTGACTTGTGTTATACCAACTTTAAAAAACTGTTCTGCCATCATGACAGCAAATTTGTTGTGGGTTTTGGCTCAAAGCTGTGATTTCTCCAAAGTGTCTTCAACTGTGTAAATATAGCAGCTGAGGGTTTGTAATTCAGTGCTGTATCATGGACCACGGAGGCTTCCTGTTGTGAAAATATGAATAACAGTCGCTGAAACCTTCAAAGAGGTGGGGCTAGCATGGGTTACCATGCCTGCTCTTGGTGGCAGGGAGCTAGGGAGAAGAAAACCTGTTCCCAGGACTCCTGAAACCACTTCTTACATCTGGAAAGAGGACGCGAAGTGACAGCCTCATCCCAGGCATGGTCCTGCTCATGCCTTGGGAGATTGATAGAGCTGCAAAGTGAAACCAGTTCTGGCCCATGCTTGTGGTGGCAACAGAAACCCCTGGCCTGCAACAGGGTATTTTATACCTTAAATTTCACCAGGAGAAGAGTGTTGGAAAGCTTCTGGTAAAGCTGAGTAGAACATGGAGGTGCTGGAGCGTGTCCAGAGAAGGGCAACAGAGCTGGGGAAGGGTCTGGAGCACAAGTGTGCTGAGTTCCCAGCTGAGGGAACTGGGGTTGTTGAGGCTGGAGAAAAGGAGGCTGAGGGGAGACCTTGTGGCTCTGTGCAAGTCCCTTGGAGGAGGGTGGAGAGAGGTGGGGGTGGGTCTGTTCAACCAAGGACCAAGGGACAGGACAAGAGGAAATGGGCTCCAGTTGTGGCCAGGGCAGGTGAGATGGGATGTGAGGAAGAATTTCTTTGCTGCAAGGGTTCTGAGGCATTGGAAGGGGTTGCCCAGGGCAGTGGTGGAGTCCCCATCCCTGGAGGGATTTCAGAGTGGTGTAGACATAGTGCTGAGGGACATGGGTTAGTCGGGGACTTGTCACTGTTGGGTTCATGATTGGACTGGATGACTTAAAGGGCTTTTCCAATTGAGGGAATTCTGGGATTCTGTGAATGTTAATATTAATCTGAAAATTTTTTTCTTTACTGGCCTAGCAATGGGCAGCCAGGTACTAAGCATGGTGACTACTGACCTCGTAAGAATAGTGTCACCACATAAAATAATTTGGACTTCCAGTGGGGAGCTAGAATTGAAATAAACATGTAGGGTATCTGCTGTTTATCATCTCTCAAGATCTGCTGCATGCTCTCATTTTGGACCAACTCTTTGATGCAGAGACATTTGGTAAGAGAAGAGAGCACCCTGGTCCACGGTGAGGTGCAGCACTTTGTAGAGAGGAGTTTTTTACAAGCAAGTCTGGCTCTCATGTTATAAATATACTCACTGGGGGAAAGGGAACAGAAGAACCAAGAATTATTTGCACCTTTTGAAGGAAGAGGCTTTGAGATCCTGAAGAAGGAGGCACAGCTGGTGGGGGGAAAGTAGAGTTGCATAATTAGAATGTGACAAGTAATTCCCAAAAGCGTGAAATCTGATGATCTCTTTCCTCTAGTTCTAGACTTGTTTGAAGCGAGAACAGGTCATAAATTAACCTACCCAGCATTGCTTTTCAGGGGAACAGCTCAGCTCTCCAGGACAGTGGCTTTACCACGCTGCAAGTGTTATTCATTCCTTCAGAAATGTGCACACATTCCACAGCACTGATGCTTTTTAGGCTTAGAGGACAAGGTAAGTGTATACTGCAGCAGTTATAACTTCTGTGCCATTTGACTGTATTGCCAACATGGGAATTCAAAATCAGGAGGATGTTCTCCTGACCACCGGCTCCTCCATCAGCTCAAGCTGCAGTTGAAGCTAACCTGGAGTAGACTTTTTAAATCTGTGGGCACTGGGGTTTGTGTGCCAAGGTCCAGAGGGAGAGATAAGGATCCTGCCTGGCACTAGCTGGATGTGTTTGAATGCTGTGTGTGAGAAGGGACTCACAAGGATCATGGAGTCCAACTCCTGTCCCTGCACAGGACAAGCCCAACATTCACACCATGTCCCTGAGGGCACATGGTGGCCAAATGCTGCTGGAATCTTGTCAGGCTTGATGCCATGAGCACCTCCCTGGGGAGCCTGTGCCAGTGCTCCACCACCCTCTGCATCAAGAACCTTTTCCTCATGGCCAAACTCACCCTCACCTGTCACATCTTCCTGCCATTTCCTCTGCTCCTGGCATTCGTTGGTGGCCAGAGAGAAGAGATCAGCGCCTGCCCCTCCTCTGCCCCTTGGGAGGAAGTTCTAGACCCCCATGAGATCTCCTCTCAGTCTCCTCTTCTCCAGGCTGAACAAACCAAGTGACTTCAGCCTCTCCTCATACCCTTCCCCTCTATGAAATCCCAAATAGACTTCTAATTAAAATTCCTCAAGTAGCCAGGAAGACAGCACATTCTAATGCTTCTAGAAATGTTCTGCCATGAGCATTTACTGCACAAAGATGATTGTCCTCCCAAAGAGGCGTGTACTGCTTAATTGCAACAGAGGTGTTATCCCGGTTTACTGTTCTCACTTCATGGATTTTTTTTTTCTTCACTTTGCTTAAAATTAGCTCAGTGAGAAACTCAAGCTGCTGCTTGTCCAAGCAATTTCTTTATTTATTTATTCTAGTAAATGCCAGTTTAAGATGAGCAGAGAGCTATTTTGTTTATTTTTTAAGGAAACAAAACAAAGAAGTTTTGATTACTCTTTTTCCCAGAAAAGCTCATACTTAATGTTGGGGCTCAGATTTCTTTGTTTTAATACTCCAAGTAGCCTGTCATATTGGTATATGGGCTAAAAGGCCTCCAAGAAGAATAATTAAAACTTATAAACAAAAACCCAAGTGTATCCATGAAGCACAATAGCCTGAGCTGGCTGGAAGCTGTGTTTTAGCATCTACATTTCCTTGCAAGAGCACGTTCTTTGTATATACGTTGTGGGAATATAATGGAAGATTGGTGAGGAGGACTGTAAATACGCTCCAGTGACTTGCAGCTGGGGTATCCAAAAACACACACATCACACTGCTCATCACTGCTCAGTCTTATGTATCTGACAGGCAGAACATCTGTCTTTAGATAACAGAGGCCTGGGACAGACTCAGGGCCACCCTGACCATGCCTGGGATTCCTGCCCTGCTGTGAGAAAGATCAAAGCACAGCAGAAAACTCCAGCCTGCTGAAAATCCCCGATATAGACAGGCGGAAGCAGCAGGGTGGGAATCTGGCTCTCATTCCAGCAAGGACCGAGCTCCGCGGTGCCTGCGTTCCCCCTCACGTGCCTCTGCCCCGGGTGCTGCTGCAGAGATACAACAGTTCATGACGTAAGGAGAATAAATTGGCTTTTTGCATTTTATCCCTGGTTTCTGTGGTTGTTCCTGCGTCCTGCCTGTGTCGGCTCACACATGGGCCATCACTTCAGTGAGTGGCAAAGGCATTGCAAAAATCAAGCTCTCTATATATTACACAACAGCTATTCTTCTCAAAGTTCTTGGTGTTTTCCCATGAACCCTCAGTTCCAAATTTCTCATTAATTTAAAATTCTAATAAAAGCCCACAGTGGGCGTCAAACGCAGCTGGTTCTTCCCATCTCATCTCAGTGGGTCTTCAGAACTTGCAGCCACTGGTCCCACTCTGGTTGTTGTGTTCCCTGATCTTCTTGAATAATATTCCTGTCTGCTCACCTCTGCACTTCTAAGAACAACTGACATAACAACATTTAACTTGTGTCTGTTTTAAACTCTGTCATCTTTCACAATTGGCTTAGTTCAAGTCCTGAAAAAAAAAAAAAAAGTTTATGTTTGTATATAGAAGTAACAGAAATACACAGGAATGACAATTTCTGGAGAAATATTTGTATCTAGTGCAGCCCTGGCTTCTCCATCTGCTGCTGCACAGAATTTATCTCGATAGCTTAATTAAAGGTGTGTTCCAGGCATTTCCTGGAGAAAAGGCTCTTTTTAAAAGAAATTATATTTTCCTTTATTTTTTCTTTTGTTCTGCCTGGAGAACAGCTCCTAAAGATGAAACTTTCAGGTTTATTTTGGGTTTGTTTCTCCTGTTTTGCTTTATCTCGTTTCTTCTGGCTCTGCCCCGTCAGCGCCGCCGAGGCCACCAGGTGAGTGGGAATGGAGGCAGGGCGGATCATAAACGCCACCTCCTATTGGTCGAGGGAGGCGCTGAGGCTTCGTATTGGCTGCGCAGCGTGAACCAATGAGAGTAGACTTGGGTCGGGTCGGACCTGATGGAAGCCCGCGGTGCCTCCCCCAGCCGGTGCCTGCGGGTTTATCGCACCTGATGGAAACCCGTCGGGACGTGTCCAGCCTCCATGTCCGCTTCTCCCGCTCCCTCCTTCTCCTCCTCCGGCAGCGGCTCTGGCCCTGGGCAGGGCGAAGGCACTAAGGAAGGGGCCCCATCCCGAA
>NW_010297798.1:0-6828 GCF_000700745.2 Antrostomus carolinensis | reverse complement strand
ATAATATAATATAATATAATAATGGATTTCAAGCTTTTGTTGGAGCTCTTTTGAAGTGCTTTCAAACCAGAAAACTTCAGTCCTGATGCTTTGTTTATTACACTGGTGGCTAGAATAGCTCATAGAAATCCTATGAATCACGTAGGTGCAGGAGAACCCTAGTTGAAATGTAATGTTTGAGCATGCAGCTAGACAAGAGCATGAAACACACAAGTAAATCAGCCTATGACCTTGAATCTTCTCTACTTTTTCTAGAACTTTCCAGTTCTTCCATTTCAAAGATGACAAAAAAAATAAATCTATGTTTAAAAATGCTTCTCCAGCACTTTAGGCTTGCAGAACCCATGCTACACAAAACTCCTTTCTTAGTTGTATCAGTTTGGCTCATAGCTCTTTATAACACCATTTGTATATGATGTAAGTTAAATGAGCTTACAGTTGAAATATTTATACCGTCTTCCATATAAGGAATGTCATGATAAAATTTCAAAACAGAATCCATCACATCTTAATATTACGAATCAATTAATAATGTGATAGCTGGACTGTGGTCAAGCATAGTTTAGCTACCAACCCTAAGCAAGTTTATCTCAAACTTCTGACCACTATATTTAATAACCTTGATTCTTAAATATGAATGACCAAACATACATGAAAAAACAATTCAGTAAATAAGGAGTTTTTACAACATAGCGAATTCTGTCAGGAGAAAAGCAGTCAAAATAATAACAGTTAAAGATGAATGTTTCTGTATTAGACAGACTCACATTTATCTTTCTGAAAAGTAATGGAGTGTTTGAAAAAATGTAGCAGAAATAAAAGTGGATCTGGAAAAGACGATGCACTTACTTGCATATTTCGTAATAAATTGGCGATACAGCCAAATATGTAGCGTGTGAATGACTGGGAATTTATATCCATGTCAGACAAAATGATTTGAACTAAACTCTTCTCAGGAGAGTACCCTAGTCACCTGCTGTAATCTGGAGTATGTTAATGCATTGTTATACTTTTTGTTGGAGTTGAATTACAGCACAGGCCTTATGTGGCTGCAGAGAACAGTAGCAGTGCATGGTAGCTTCATAATATCTGTAATGCCATTATAGAAGGGAGTTCTAAACTCTGTTCTCAAAAATATTCAGGTAAGTTATGTTCAGTAGTTGACCCAAACACAGAAGCAGTCCTGGAAGCAGAATCCAGACTCCTGTTGAGGGTTTCTACTTGCTGTCTGGCTCCTTGTGTCTTGCATTTTTAACAGAATCTGTGAGCTGAATCTTCATGCCCCATAATTTAGTGGCTACGGGTCATAGGCCTTCACTATGAAGAAGTGTCTGAAGCATGTTTTTCTGTTTTCAGTGAAGTGTTCTCACTAGTCAGACAGTATTACATGAAAAGCTGACCGATCATCTCCAAAACGATGGGTCCTGCTTTCCTTTTTCATTAAATCAATGCATCAGCAGGCAAAAATACTGAGATATAGGTTCCAAATGGAAATATGACTGTTTACAACTCTGATTTGTGTGTACAGGTCCTAGAAAGAAGCTTGAGTTCAGGTACAGGAGTTCTAGTGGTTTTCTGCACCCCTCCTCAAGCTGGCTTCTGAATCCTGCTCCACAACCAATGCTTAACTCACAGGTGTATAAATTCTGTGTTGTCTCTACCCTCAATGCATTAATAACCAACATCATCACCATAAATAAAGAAGTTAGGGCTGGTTCTACACTGTTCTGGTTCTTATTATGGTAATTTCATTTTATGAAAGAGAGGGTAGAAGTGAAGGAAGGTGAGGAAATGCAACTACTGGTGCAAGCAGTATTTTAGAGTGAATTTGATTTAAGAGCGTTTTATATTCACAGGCACAAAATATGATGTAAGGTGCATGCAGTGTATGGTCAGTCTTGGATGTCTGGGAAAAGGAGCTCTAACAGGCAGACAACAAGTGCAGCAGTGATCTAAGGAAGCATGAGGACTTGGCAAAGCAGCTGCCTGGGACAAATCCTCATTTGTGAACAGCACAGCTTGGTCACTACCTCATTAGCAAGGCAACTGGAAACAGGCAAACAAAACCAACACACACACAATATTTGTAATGAAGACAGTCCAAATGTTGGTTGCTGCTTACTAACTATATATCTTCCACTCAGCTCCAAGGAGTTACTTTGGCAGTCATGGAAGTGGAAAAGGGAAGGGACAAAAATGACAGTAACAACAATATAACAAGAGAGGAAACAGATGCCACGCCCTCCTTTGCAGTTTAGGACCAATTACAGGATTTCCATAATCTCCATGAGGCAATTAAAGAGTTATGCTTCAGTGACCAATTAATATTCATTTGACATCATCAGTTTACCATCTCAGAAAAACAGCCTTGTTGTCCCTTGACTGAAGTAATTGCATTACAACACAGTAGCCACAAAAAAACCCCAAAACAAAACAAAACAAAAAAACCCCAAAACATCACAAACAAGACAGAAAATGTGAGCTTTCTTGTTTTAGAGGGATATTTTTTCTCAATATCTTTAAAAATGCAGAAATGCTGGAAAACATACTTTATCTACTTAGTAGAGTACAGTAGGAATATTTATATGATTTAAACATTATTTGGAAAAAAATAAAAACAAAACTAAAACAAAGAGCACTAGAGGAAAACTCTGAGTCACTGTAGCTTAACTAGTCAAAGTTTTCAGGTATATTATAGAGAGCAGGGGAGAGACAAATTCTGTATGAATCACAGTATAATTCATTTAAGAAGTATTGATTTCCAGTTGATTAAGAGAAGTTCATAAGGCCAAATTTATTAGTCCTTACTCAAGAAGTATCCTATTGAGTCACATGACAAATTTTTCTCCAAATACTGGGAAATTAGGCAATAGAAGAAATGGATACAGATTAATTAAGCTGTAGCTCAATTGATTGTACTCATTTATAAATTACCAGCAGTATTTTTTCCTTTGCTTATAACTTATTTCTCAATTGCTTCCTATTTGGACGTGCCTCCCTGATCCACCTGATGTTGTCCATCTCTCTCTGCTGAGCCCAGAGGGGCTGAGCTTGAGCAGACTCCTGCCATGGACGCCTCCACCAGGCACCAAACACTGGGAACCAGTCTGGGACACCAAGCTCAGTGAGAGCATTTACAGGGCACGTTAGCATGGACTAGACAGAACAGCATCTTTTCCTACCCTGTCCCACTGTAGATCAGTCTTCCAACAGACAAGCCCCAAATCTCACTTTCACCAAAAGCTGAAGTTTCGCACCCAGGAGATTAATTTTTTTATTCATGAAAGCCCTGATTAACCATTCTGAGGCTCCTGAAAGTCTATAACTGCTTATTATTTACTAATTAGGGGGCTACTAATGTTCTCAGGTTGCCTGGGTTACAGTTAGGTTACTAATATTGCAGGGTACTGCCAGGTTACTTTTATTGCCAAGAACAGCCCTCAGTTTGAAAAAGCAGAGCCTCTCAGTGCCTAACCACCATTTAACCCAGTCAGGTTGTACCAATGAGTCACCCCTGTCTCAGTTCAAGAGGTAATAAGCACTTCTATCACTGACTCAGTACAAAACTCAGATGACTTCAGGTCCTCTCTTTAGTGTTTCATACAGTTGACTTAGGGTATCTCACAGCTGACATTCACCGGTGGGTGCTGCAATCACTGATATAGAGGTGGGGGCAGAGGGTTGTGGCCTTTATCAATGCCTGTTGAAACTGGGCATCAGAAAACACAAAAAAATCAGAGGGTCAAAGTGAGGGAACATGAGAGTGGTGCAAATAGGAGAGCAAAACCTGCAGAGTAGACCAGTCCCTGGCAGAAGTGACTGCAGCCCACTCTTTTGGTTGGTTTTACATTCATCCTTTACATTCAACTAAAAATGCGTAAGGTAGCCAAGACAAATAAGATCCTAGGAATCAATGAGTTTTGAGAGGGAGTTAATCATTAAGTCACAAATTCATGTCCTTCCTTGCTTGTGAGCTCTTTTTCTGACCCCAAAAATCTTTCATTCTCTGCTATGAAGTGGCATGGCTTTCACACGAGCTGTGGAAATCTGCTCCTCATTCTCCCTTTCCCTTCTCTCCCTTTCATATTTCTACCTGGTTTAATGGTGCTCTAGAGCACTGTTCTGGGAAAGCAGAAACATGGGTGACAGTATGGGCATTTATATAAAAACTCAGTCCACCTTCTGTTGAAAGATTTATAAGGCAACACTGAAGAAGTTGCCTCTACCCAAAGGCTGAAGAAGTCTTTAAAGAAGCTCCCAGTAACATCAAATTGCAGGGCCATTCCTAAATCCATGAGAGAGGTGAGATTTCAATTCAGTTCATCATTTCTTATACCTGATATAGTTTGGATAGTCTATGAGAAGTCTGACCTCAGCAGAGAAAGCAGAGACTAGAAAGAAGAAAGTCCTCCATGATGTATTTCCAAAAGGGAAAAAAAAAAAAAAGCTATATTCTCATCTCTCTCTGTGGATTTTTGTGTAAAACAGAGAAAGTATGGGGGAAAAGGAAAAAAATTATCTTCACTCGGCTGCGTTGTTTCTTTTCTAGTAAGGCATTGAACCACTAAGTATTGAATTGTGTGCTGGGTGCCATATTGTCTATTTGCAGAAATTTTGATTTTAACATTTAAACAAAGCAAGCAAGCAAACAAAAACCTCCAGAGAAACCATAGAAAACAGGACAGAAGACATAGAAGTAAGCACTTCAGTCCCTGGATATCAATCACTGTGCAAACAAAATTATCACCATCTCCCCTAAGTGCTTGGAGGTTTCCAGAATAAGTCATAAAGTCATTCCAAAGGAGGAGGTGAAAGACATAAAAGCCCTTCTTCTATAAAGAAGGGAAGCTAAGGAGAATTCTGAGAGAAAACCTAAGACACATTTTATTTCCAGTTTTTGGAACTGTAAGAAAATGAGAAGCAGGGTGAGTTTAGAGTTGAGGTGGGGAATAGACAAAATTTTCCAAGTAGAGTATCTTCTCTGGTAATAGGAAAAGGAAAAAAAAATTCTAAGGTCAGAGTTTTAGCCAATTTAAATCATCATTGTTTTCAAGGGAATTACATCTGTTAACAGAGGCTCAGAACTTGCCTCACTTGTATTTCTTTGAAGAGATTTACATTCAAATAAGCATTTAGGTAATTTTAGCTTTTTCTTTGTTCATAATACTGGGTTTCTAGTTTGTTTTATTGCTTTATTTATCACTAAGGAACAAATTCTTTTCTCTGCTAAGTTATTTCTCTGTAGAATAGCTGTAAGGAGCAAGAGGAGGAACAGATTGGCAACATTTGTCAGTGCTCATCTGCCTTTATTATCCCTTGGGGCCCTGTTTCCTTTGTTATCTTCCATTTTGCTTGGGAAATGCTCTGAGTTTCCAAAAGAGCCTTTAATCATTACTCCACTATTAGAGTTTGGGCAGAAACACCATATATGTCTGAGTTTTGATGCTACACTGAACTTCCTAACCTTTTATGAGGTAGTTCTGGGTGATGCTAATGCAGCAACACATAAAAAGCTCCTTAGTGTCTCCCCCCATTCAACTTTTAAGTATGAAGTTAAAAAAGGTTGAATGTTAGTGGCCTCTGAAGAAGTTATTCCCATCAGAAAGTATTCATACCTTGCAACAACCTCTTTACAGTGCTGAAACATGAGGTAGAGCCCTACATAATTCTTTCAATGAATCGCAAGATTTAAAGGCCTAAGTATTTAACACTTTAAAAAGATAATTGACTTCAAGTAATCCATTTAAGAAGTGCACACTTCATAACTTTGAGTTCCTTAAAGGTTTCATCATATTTTTGGGGGAAAAAAAAAAAAGAGAAAAAAAAGAGAAAAAAAAAAGAGAAAAAAAAAAAAGAATTTGTGAAATTCATTAGCTGAGTTTTGGTCTTTGCTTTTTTGACAGCCTGAGCATCATTTGCTGTGAATGTACTGACTATTTTTCCATCCTCTTCCTTTTCAAGAGGAAATCAGTATTAACACAAGTCACAAGGCATGTGCTAATGCTTATATCTCCTTAAAGACTGTAAGCTGCTTGCCCACTGAGGTTTAAGCTGTTGGCTTGCCTTGTGTAATGGATGTAGTGAATGAATGAATGGATGAAGAATGCCCTGCAGGGAGAAATCACTTTAAATAAATTAAAACTTAAGCTAAAACAAGATTAGTAAATACTAGCATAGTTGCAGTAAACGCATAGTGCAAAATTCACAACTGTGGACAGTGTCTCACAGACAGCTCAGTGGTATACTTAACCAAACTGAAAAGTCACAAGTAAAAGGCCAAATGCATGAAGTGAGATGCTAATAGCTTCTGTTGCTGCAAAAGCACATGTGAGCACCCTGTGTATGCAAAAGCACTGCTTACACTTAGAAAATATTTCTCCCTATGTGTGGAAAAACAACTAACCTTCTTTACGGATCTTTGCATTATGTAGAAAGATTTTGATAAGTGAATGGTGGAACGAGAAAACACAGAGAACGTATTACTGAATTGCTCAGGGTACCTAACTGTTGCTGAAGGTGGGAAGTATCTCACGTAGCCTCCAGTATGTACTTGGTAAGCCACCAGTTTAAGTCAGGATCCCTCCACACACAACAGGGACAAACTGGTCCTTCCTGTAGTTCATGCTATCCTACAGCTGGTGTCTCCTTTCATAGTTCACTGACTGTGAAGGGAATGGGACAATTAGTTCAGATCAAGTCTCTAAACCTCCTATCCTACAGCTGGTGTCTCCTTTCATAGTTGCTCACTGACTGTGAAGGGAATGGGACAACTAGTTCAGATCAAGTCTCTAAACCTTTAGGTGGCTACAGTCAGGTGAAATGAACCTC
>NW_010297797.1:10120-34947 GCF_000700745.2 Antrostomus carolinensis | reverse complement strand
AAAATTCCCCTCAAGTTCAGTGAAATATTCATTTCAAATGTCTTAATATTTCTCAACATATTAGGTTTTTCTCAAGGAATGAAGGATTTCAGCCCACATCTCATCATCAGTCTGTGACAGTGGTCCAGACAGTCTGTGACAATTGGTGAATTTCACAAACTTAAGAGTTCATGAGCTCTGAGAGGCATCCCACTCAGAGGGAGATGTTGGATACAGCCTGCTGTGGTTCAGGAAAGCTTAAAGGGCCTTGGGACCACTATTTATAGGTTCCCAAGATGATTGACTTTAGGCATCAGTAAATTTCCATCCTGGCCACCATCCAGGCAGATAGTTACTGGAACTTTCAAGTTTCCAGTAATGCTGGTACTGATCTACCCGAGTTATGGTTAAATATGTTTATGTTACAGAGCTATCAGGGAATGATTAGTTATTCCTGCTCTCATTCCCCACCCTGGAATGAAATGGAAACTTGATAGGGCACTCCTGGTACGATCAGTGCCATCCTTGCCTTTGTTATGTAAGGTTTTTGATACAGTCAAGGGATGCTTAACTGCGAAACTCATTGCACAAGGCTTAACAGGAATTTTTAAGACCATAAAGCAGTCCAGGAGAGGGTGGAGTGATATGCATCACCACAAATGTTCAATCACTGTACTGGAAGCTCAGACACCTAAATCACATTAAAACATTGGTATTGAGACACTTAAGATTAAGTGTCTGAAATGGGAATAGAATTCTTTCTTTCTCCTTAAAACTGAGTGTATTGGATCTGACTGAAATGGAGTTAATTTTCCCCATAGCAGCCCTCATAGTTCTGTGTTTTGTATCAGTAGCTAGAAAGGTGTTGATAACACACCAGTGATTTGGTTAGGCTGTCTCTACAACATTTCCACCTGCCTCACCTGGTAAACTGGGGGTGGGTGAGATTTTGGGAAGGTATACAGCCAGGACAGTTGACCCAAAGTCACCAAAGGGATATTCCATACCATATGACATCTGCTCAGCAATAAAAGCTAGGAGAAAGGAGCAGGAAGGGGTTGGGGGGGGGATTCTTTATTACAACATTTGTCTTCTGGAGTAACCACTCTATGTGTACTGAAGCCTTACTTCCTGGGAAGTGGCTGAACATTGCTTGCTGATGGAAAGGAGAGAATAAATCTTTTGTTTTCCTTTGCTTCTGCCTGTGGCCTTTGCTTTTGCTTTATTAAACTGCCTTTTTCCTGACCCAGGAGTTTTTTCTGTCCTATTTTCTCCCCTCCCTGTCCTGCTGAGGAGGGGTGGGTTGGAGCAGCTTCGTGGGTCCCTGGCATCCAGTCAAGGTCAATCGACCACACTGAGTAAAATGAACCCCATACAAATTCAGGTGTGTATGCTAGGCAATGTGAATATCTCCTGCTGATTTTAGATCTCTGATATTCAAGCTGTTCTATTTTATATAGAATGTTCTGTATTCATAACACTAAGAATTTGAATGTGATGAAACTACATTCCAAGTAAACGGCCTTCAAAACTGCTGATTTACTATTTCAAGGGAGGATGGGTTTCAGGGTGGGGACAGACATCCAAATTTTTATTATTTTTGGTACAGACAGAAAACAAATGTTTAAAAAAATCACTAATAGTCTCTCATCTAATTCTAATTGTAACACTTATTAGTGGTATTATAGCCAAAGGATTGTCAGTGACTTATATCACTTCCTGGCTATATAACTGAAAGATTTGGCAAATCTTCCACCCCATACTTTTTTACTCTGCTTTCCAATGTAGGTTAGCAACTCTGTGATAGACTGCAGAAAAGAACATGCACCTACAGCTAAAATTTCTTTGTAAAAGCCTACCACCTTAGCTTCAAACTGTCACTGGAATTAGGTTCATACAAAGCATGCTTAATTTTGTGCCACCCATAACTTTGCATAGAAAGCTGTTCCCTTTAGTTAACTCTGATGTGGAAATGGTATTCTGCGGCAGAATGGTAGAGTGGAAAATTGGGAGTTGCAGCTTCATACATCTTTTCCATAGCTAGACTTCTCAGAATTTGACTTCATGTTTTGGTACAACATTTATACACTTAGTTAATTTCAAATCATACCAGATTGCTAGAGACTTTATTAAAATATCTGTCTACTTATTCGATTTCTTCTTCCCCAAAGCAGTACTCAGAAGAGTTTGACTGAAAAAAATGCAAAATAGATTTACTGTAGTTATCTGGGTTTTTCTCAGCATCAGAAACACAAATTAAAATAACAAGAATATTGGTTTTGTCTACATAGTCCAAGATTGAAACGTTGGACATCCCTACAGGCTGAACCACTGTGGTCAGGAAAGAGAAAGAAGGTAAAAGACAGCTTTAACTCTGTATGACTAAGTAACTTAACTGTGAAGGAGGTTGTTTTTTCCTTCCTGCATTTTGATTTTACTAATTCTTTATTTTTGTAAGCAATAACAAAGTAGTGTAAAATTCTTAAACACTCCTAGAAGCAAAAGCTGGTAGCTAGCATCCTGTTTTTCAGCACAGAAGAACATCAAAGTCACTGTAAGACAGCATTATGTTCCTTCTGACTCACTCTCCTCAGAGAAAGGCATGACAATTTTCTCAGTATACTGGACTTTTACAGTAACACAAATAATTTTTTCACTAAAATTATGCTACAAAATATTAGTTGAGACTGATTACATTATAAGAGGGGAAAAAAGTTCCATAATTCACCCTTGAAAAGTTATTTTATTTTTCTGTGGTAGATAGAGCTCTTTACCTGAATTTTGGAGCATTTATTTACAAATATGGATAATTAGCATTTGATTTCATATGAAAACATATAGTAAATGCCAGCTCTTAGAAACCATGTAAATTTTTGCTGTGTGATATTTACATCTGTTAATAAAAGATTTTAATAGTGACTTTCTAATTTGTGTATTAGTAAATTAAATAAGGTTAAGCAGTCTCATATTTAAAATAATGTCTTGAGATTAATATATTATAGAAGAAAATCTGCTAGATATACATAAAAACAGACATGAGAACAAAATGTGCACTTATTCAGAGCTGTCTACTTATGCCCTGAAACACATCAGAGATCATACAGAATGAATTTACATATCTATAGAGATGCACATGCACATTATCTATACATATATTATGGTTCATCAAATTTCAGTACTGCATCTTTGCTAGCAAACACCTGTTCTAGACACAATGGACCTAGATAAGACAAACTGTATGCTGAAACTGTCAAGTATTCAGCTAGTCATTATCTTTAGTATTATCTTGAAGTATCTCAGAAAACATACCCAGAAATTAAACTGTAGCTACATAACGTCTTTACCACCACTTTTTCCTTCTCTTAAGAGAGTTGCAACTGTTTTTTCAATGTGATCTTACACGAGTTTATAATTTATTTAAATGTATAACTACCAGTATTTTCTTTTATTAAGCCAATTTAAAATTGTCTCTCTTTCACTTTCTGAAAAGCTAAATGTACTGGATGTCACAAATGTATTGATCTTTTGACAGGTATAACATGTTTTTGAAAAGAAGACCCACTTGATTATTCACTTGAGTGTCAAATCTTCATTTTTCTTTTTTTACTGTTCAGAGCTAGCAACTGCAGGATCATCATTCTACACCGATTTCATCTTTTCAACATACATGACAGTGTCACCTGTTTCATTCCACTCATCTGATGTGGTGTCTTATGGAATTCTACAAATTTAATGCTTTGGTAAAGAACAAGGATGAACTTGTGCTAATATATGTCTCTTTATGATAGACCTTAACAGAGAAATAGTTTGTTGACTTGTGTACTATCACATGCCTGTGTTTGTAATGCTGCTTATTTTTTGTGGTATGTATATTATACAGATGCTTTATTTCTTTTTGTTTTCACACCATCCACATTAAACTTCAAGCTAACTATAATAATTTTAGAATGGTTTCCTACTCTGTCCAAGTACTGAAAGCAGAGACTCTATTAGAGAATACATATTCTTAGTGACTTCAGATACAGATGGATAAACAAAAAGTCAAACCAGTAGGAGTTAACAGATGTGCCTTCAGTAAGAAATCTTGGTAAAAAAAAAAAAAACTCTTATTCAGTATTCTGAATTCTGGCATCAGATATGATGGTATTGATATAGAACATTCTGAAAATAAGACATGATCGTTCAGTAAATATTGAAGGAAGTAATGTTCAAAATTATGATGAAAACTGATGTGATAACAGTATGTTCCAACAAAGAAGAACCTGCAGAATATTTTTTTTAAGTCTTTTCTGGAAAGTTTTCATTCTGACATTTCTTGTAAAGACATCTGTAAACTAGATATTTCACAGACATTTTGGGTGTAATTAAGGAGAGAATTGTCATAAGAGCTCAGTAAAGTAATCACTACAAATAGGATTGCAGTGAAGAAATAATTCAGTGTTTTGCCAAGTGATTATTATGTCAATGACAGTAGTGGTAACTGCTATTGAGCCTACGGCAGATTTAAGCCACAGGAGAGCTTGACATATGTGACAGCATGCCATTTAGAAGTACTGCCCAGATGTTATCCCTGGGGAAGGTTTCATTTGGCTCTAGTGGTTTAAGGAAATGTTGAGAAATGCAGGTTACAAATTGGGCAGTCCCCAACTGTGTTACATGCATTTGTATCTGAGCTGTTCTATTTACCTTTAATAAAGCTATGTTTGCTGTTGTTCTGCTGAAGTCATTAAATATTTTCAGCCTTGTACAGTGATATTGCTCATTGAGAAAAAAAGCCATTAAATGTATTTTATTTTCATTTCAGCACATCATAGTGACAATGACAGTGGAGCTAGAGTTCATGCCTCTGGCACATACTCACAATTTCTCCAAATCCCAAGCTTGCTGTCATTTGCTATGCTCAAATCTGTATCATTAAGATTTTAGACATTACTTATAGGAAACAAAATTATGAGCAAACATTAGACACTTCCTCTTATTACCATGAATCTCAACAATGAGAAGGCTGTAATTTTAAAATTCATGACGTATTTAAAGCACCACGAAAAACATTCAGCACTTAATCTATTCTAAATACAGATACTGTTCACTGACAAAAACTGTATATAGGCACTGTTTTTGTCGAGGGTTGCCTCAGAATGTGGGATGGGGAAACATTGTTTAAAAATACTGCTCTGAAAGAAATATAAGCACGCTTCATTTCTAGATTAGAAATTTCCCCTCCTAAAAATAAAATAAAATAATTTTTAAAAGGTTAAAAGTTTTTCCTTCCTCTTAGGTGGAGAAACATAGGAATACAGCAGGTATTTCTCAGTTCCTATCCTTTTATCACAGTCATTCCTTTTTATTGCTCTGGGATACTGTACTCATAGTCTGAGCATTCAAAATCCCTGCTATAGCCTTTCATCAATACTACTGTCTAATAGCTTAGATATGTAAAGGAAACACTTCTGGATAAAATTTCACTTTTTGCTTTCTGTTATTTAGAGGCAAGAAAGCTATCTGACATCCCTAATGCTGTGAAAAGTGAGCATTCAGACTACCTTCTGTATTTCACTATCAATAAGATACTCACTCAAGACATGTCAGTGAGTTTGGAGTGAAAATTATATTAATTTCCAATCTGGTGTTAAGGAAGCTGCACGTAACTAAGTTTATCTCATAGTGTAGGTATAGCTTGAGAGTTAGGGGTTCATCATAATGAGCAGCCACATCTGAGTGTCTTGATTTAACCCCAGGCAGCAAAAAAGCACCACACAGTCACTCGCTCACTCCCCTCCAGTGGGATGGGGGAGAAAATCAGAAGAGTAACAGTGAGAAAACTCATGGGTTGAAATAAAGGCAGTTTAATAGGTAAAGCAAACTTTAAGAACATAAAGCAAAACAAGGAATTCATTCACTGCTTCCCACTGGCAGGCAGGTCTTCAGCTATCTCCAGGAAAGCAGGGCTCCATCATGCATAATGGTTACTTGGGAAGACAAATGACATCACTCCAAATGTCCCCCGCTTCCTTATTACTTCTTCAGCTTTACATGCTGAGCATGATATTGTATGGTATGGAATACCCCTTTGGTCAGCTGAGCACTGCTCAGTAATAATGAAAACATATCTGTATTATCAACACTGTTTTCAGCACAAAACCAAAACATAGCCCCTTACTAGCTACTAGAAAGAAAATTAGCTCTATCTCAGACAAAAGCAGCACACTGAACTGCTGAAGAAAAAGGAAGATACAGAGAGAGGAAAAAAACAAACAAAAAAATGTCCTAGTAGAAGGAAAACACAGAAACTTTAGAAAAAGAACAAAACTATTGAAAGGTGAAGTAGTTAAGTCTTCCTGGAAGATCCAGAAAAGTAGAAGACTGGAAAGTTCATATATAACATGGTATGAAAAATTCCAAGAGTCAAAAACCTACTAGCTGTTTTTTAGCAAAGGGAAGAACTCATAGCTCTGTCAGCTGGTTTGTTGGTTGGCACATTTGCTGATATGGGCAGTAATCACTGTAACACTTCTGATCTGAGGGTTAGTTGGACCAGCAAGGAAATGAGTGTGCTTATGTGCCAGTGCAGTATTTAGAGCACTGTTTGCCTTCCATATTTTCATTTATTTTTCACTGCAGCCTGTGGAGAAGATCATGTTAGAGCAAATATTCATGCTGCAGGCTGTGGAAGACACCAGGTAGGAGTAGGTGGATATTCCTGAAAGAACTGTAGACCATTAAGAGGATCCATACCAGAGTAAATTTTTTCCTGAAAGACTGGAGGCCATGGGAAGAACTCATGCCAGGGTGGAGCATGTCACAGGGCAGGAGTGGCAGAGTAAAACTACTGACCATACCCTCATTCCTCACTGTGTCGTTCAGGAGGAAGGTGGGGAGGAGTCTGGCAGGAAGGAGCCAAGTTAAGCCTGGGAGAGCCGGGAGAAAAGGTGTTGCTTTATTGTTTGTCTTTTTTCTCATTACCCATATCTATTTTAATTGACAATAACTTAAATTAGTTTTCACAGAATTTAGTTTGTTTTGCCACTACAATAAGTAGGAAGCAAATTCTATCTTTATCTCAGCCTACAAGCCTCCTCATCTCAATTTCCCCCCTGTCCCACAGAGGAGGGGGAGTAAATGAGCGGCTGGGTGGGCTTTTGGCCCTTATACAAGGCTACCACATCTCAGATGTATTCAATTTCTACATTACGTGTTCACCATTTATTTGCTTATAATTCACTTGACCCTAAATCTAAAGGAAGCTTTTGGTAACGTTACTTAATATCACAAAGCAAATGAGTGTTAGAACAATTAAAATCAATTGTGATGTGCAGGCTACAGGAAATAAATACTTCTGTAAATACTACTGTAGAAAATAACCTTCTAAATGTATGTGTTCAGCAACATATAACATCCAAATTGCGCAAAACAGAAATTGTCACTGCTAACAGCCATTTTTCAGTAATTTATTCCAAAATCAAGTAAATAAGTTTCATCCTCCATAATGCAAAAGCAGTTTCAGTAATAGGCATCAATGTAAAGTGATTGGATAACTAAGTACCATAACAACTGTGAGTATTTTGATCCCCCTCAAAATGCCTTTGAAATTATCTGTTGATGTATGAGTGCATTGTCTTGCATATTGATTGTGTTTCCTGTGTATTAAAATAAAATTCATGTGTAACAACATATAACTGAGAAGCGAGAAAGTAAGGCTAGTCTAGAAGGCTTCTGATGACTTGCACTGTCAAACATGGGATTAGTTTTAAGTAAGATAAAAAACTCAGCCATGAGGAATTCCTGAAGGCTAGGGATAGAACCTACAATTTTTCATGTATTTGCTTTTCCTGATTCCTGATTTCTCCCTCGTTGTTGCTTCTACCCCTACATTCCTTTTTCTTCCTTCCCACCTCTTTTCCCTTTGTCAGCAAAAAATTTCATTTTGACAAAACTTTTTCAAATTTGCCTAGGATATATATAGCACTAACTGTGTTCAAAAGGTGGGAAACTTTTCTATTGTTCATAGCTAGTAAGTGCTGTAAACAGCAAATATTATCACATGCAAGCATTAAGATTCCTGTCAAAGAAGTCCCTAAAATAAGAATGTATTTTTTCTTCTAGTACTAAACACAAGGCTTACAAAATATGGCAAAAAATAAAGGATTTGGTGCCTAGGATGCCTAATAGTTCAGCTGGATCCCAGATTAATATGCCACTAACTTTCCCATTCAGATGTTAGGTGTTAATCATAACTTTTGCAGCAGAGAGAAAGAAAAAGGTTCTGCTGCTGCATTTCTTAGGATGTAATATTTACCATTTTTCTTTACTTATTATATTTCTCTAATTCAGTGATGTCCAGGTCAAAGAACATGGGCAGTATGCCTCTCTTGAGATACTCTCATGTTGCTTATGGTCCTGAAACATTAAACAAGTAAAAATAAAGATGTGATTGATAAGCAAACATATAAAATATAGTTAGATTTTATATAGTGAGTTTAAGATTCATTTTTTTCTGTAGTAAGAATTAGCTTTTAGAAAATAAGTTTAGTTCATTTGTCTCTGTGTTAGGTGGGAAACTTTAAGTTTAGATCGTTTTGTCTGTGTTAAGTGGCAAACTTTTACAATAACTAACAGGCTATTCCACACTATCAGCAAAGGCCTTGCGGTGCCTGGTATGTGAGCAGTCTGGAGCAAGGTAAGAAGGAACTGGTATGCAACACCTGCAGTCTGAAGCAAGAAAGTCAGCTTTGTTTGGTCTAGCGGTCTACAAGGGGCTACTGAGTATGTGCAAGGAAAAAAGGCAAGAAGTTTATAGTGATAAAGGGTACTAACAAGCATCAACAGGAGGCAGTGTGCAAGCACCAATGGGAGTGAACTTATGTTAAAATTTCTTGGAACTAATTAGCTTAACCCATCCTAAATTTAATGAATATGTATGTGTGTGTACTTAAAATAATGCCTTTGTAAAAGAGTGAGGGCGTACAGGGCCTTTATGGAGCGATCCACCCTGTTGCCCGCCGGCGAATAAAACATACCTGCTTTATAACTCCCTACGAGTTGTAAGGTTTGATTCTGCAGATCAAGATGTAGCAAAAAAAAAAAACTCAAAAAAAACCAACAACCTTGTCCACAGTTCACTATTTTTTCATTTTCTTTGGTCATAGGCCAGTAAAAGTAGCAGGTCACTATCATAAACTTTTCAAATTAGACAAGAAAATTATACATAATATTTTATTTGAGGATCAAAGTGTCATGAAGCAAATAAAACATCGTATTAAGGATTAGGAAAGAACAGAAACTGTTGCAAAGAGAAAATAAACTCAGAAACAGTGATAAATAACATTCTATTTTCATTTTTGTTTTTACATATTGGAAAAAAAATCTAGAAATTATTTAAAGAAATATATGCTGACTGCATGGCCTTGGCTAAAAATCAGTGACACCATGCCCTTGTATTTCGAAGTTAACTTTATTAACAAAACAACTGTTTTTAATAATTAAAATGGATCTCATTGTTCCTTTGTTAAAATGTAATTAAAAAGACTGTATTAATTTTTATAAGTTTCCAGTTTCTAAGCATTTAGTTATATTTTATTTAAATTTACAACATATGCAATATGTATTGTACACTAATAAATGAAGTAAATTACATGAGAGGCAAGAAAACCATAAATAAAACTGTCTATCTATTGATACTGAGGTTTGTCTTATTTGCCAATTCAAAATAATTAATAAAAATATTTATTCTACTGAAAAATAAGATGAGGGTTCTCTGTCTGAATATTTTGAAATGGTTCCAGGCTACCTAGATTGATGGGGAGCAGGAACCATTTTCAGTGACTGGTGTGAAATGTTACCTCGTAATGAATTTTCCTGGCTGAGATTTTTGTTCACACTGAAATACCTTAATGCTGTGTTTCAGCTACTTAGAACCAGTAACAAATTAGCATAAATTTATATGGCTAGTTACATCTTGGTAAATCCATGCCAGTAGAATAAGGATGCTGAACAACTAATCCTTTAGACAGATAACCTACATAGCATAACATAGCACTCTTATGTTCTCTGCATAACAACTCCCTGCCCTGACAGTTGTGACACATCACTGCCACATATCTTTTTTACTGGATGGTAATTTTGACATTTATGTTAAAAAACAAATGTTCAGTGAAAAATAAAAAAAAGAAAAGACAAAGAATTTTCAGCCAGCTAAGGCTACCAGAACAGGCAGAATTTTAACTGTTGCTTGTGAGACCAAGTAAGAACAAAAAATGTCTAACACTGTCATGAAATAATGTGACAGGCTGGGGTTGCACTGTGAGGAGGCAAGTTTCTGATGGTCAGAAAACTAAAAATAATGTTTACTGAGAAGGCAAATCCTCAAACACAATCTTTTAGAAGTTTTGCAGGTAACTAATTAGTGAGGTCTGTGATTTATTTATTTATTTCCCCCCACACACACACACAAGTTCCATAAGACTCCAACACTGAATACATTCTCTCTGCTCTGTTGGGTATTTAGTAAATGAACTGTGACAATTTCATCTCAGAAAAGCCTACATAAGCCCTTGCTCCTGCTATTTTATATCTTCAAATATTTTCTACCTTACTAGCAAGCTTGATATATTGAAAAGTTGTAGCATTGAGAGTCTTAATTTAAATGGATAGAAAGAGCTGTCACAAAAAAATAACCAACCAGAGAAAAGAAAAAAAAAAAAAAAAAAAAGAATACTATTCTCATATTCATTCTCATATTCTAATAATAAGAAAAAAAGAACGTTTCCATCAGATCATCAAAGAGCACTCTCCCATAAAGTGTGTTCTTATTATCTCTTATTTCACTACATCTTATAAATCTACGTAATTTTAAATTAAAGATTAACAGGAATAAAACCATGGTCTGTGGGACAGTTGATTTTCTTTCACCTGTCTTGCAGTCCATGAAATGGATCTTTACTAATGTATAAAAATGAAAAAAAGTAAAAGAAAAAATTGGACAGCTTCTTCCTGATACATTTTATCCTCAAACTGAAGGGATCAGGAAGTTACTAACAATTGAAATTCTGATTTAGAATGGAAACTCTTACATAACCTCAAATGCTAGTGTTACTATTACTGTACCAGCACGAAAGGAAACTTGAAGCCATGCTTTGATATAGTACCTTGAATGTCATTTCAGTAGACTCAGGAGTTTTTAAAAGCATGGTGAGCTCAGACTCCATAAAACTGGTGCTGTGCAGTGAAGCAGGTGATGTCGAAGAAAAAAATCAGAGACTCAAATGTTACATTTTTAGTCCTATACAGTTTGTTTATTGTTACATTATCTTAAATTACCCACTTTAAATGAACAAAATGGTGTATGTTGTTAGCAAGTAAAAATCTCAAACTTTGAAGAGAATATATTCTCATAGTATCCACCTAGTAAATGCATAAAATTTTAGTGCACTACTTAAATCTTTTTTTCTGTTGCCTCATAAGTTTCTTGAAAGTTTCGAGTATGTAATTAAACTATGTGGTATTTGCTAACAACTCTTGACGGGTTTTTCACTTTTACATGGTGTGATTAAAATTACTTGGAGAATAATGATACTTATACATGGCAAATCTTTTTATATGCAGCTTAAACTGTACTTGTCTCTATGTTCTTGTGTGCAAAATGGCAGTGCAGCTTCAGGCCCTGAAAGCTGAGTTGAAAAGAAAACTGTCACAGGAGAGTGGGGGTGGGTTGGAGGTGTGGGTTGTAGTGGTGTTTTGGTTTTTGGCAGTGGTGGATATTTGAGGGGTGGGGTTTGTTTTTGTTTTTGTTTTCAATTAGAACAGACTTCCTGGTCTCTTTTAAAAGCCTACAGGAGTATAGTTTGGCAAAGTAAACTTTTGTCAGACAGAATGTGTGTAAAATGCTTAATAGCTGAGCTTGTTGTACCAGATGGAGTCATTGCTCTTGATTTTGCTTTCATCAATACCTCACTTGTAATCTATTGAGTTTTAACAGTGAAATGTTAGCAACCAAAGAAACCCACTTGAATCTCTTCTCTCTGAGCTCAATTAATTCTACCATCCGCACAGAGCAAGGGACAGTACTTTACACTGACAGCAGACTGTATGAAATAAACTGTGCTATAGGGTCACAAGTCATCTCCTGTTCAATTCTTGTTCTGTAAAGAAGTCCTTTCAAATCTTGATGTGCCTACTTATGAGTTACTGTCATGTGTTCACTTTGTAATAGTGACCAGAAATCAAATTATGAGAAGCTAGGTCTCATATTCTTCTTTATCTTCTTCTTGCACACATGCTAGTGACCTATGATAGAAGAAACTCTCCAGTTTCTTTTCCATAATACCATTCACAGTTGGATGAAGTACTAGCAAGGGACTTGCATACGTGGTCGATACATAAAAATATCCCATTACTTTTTTTGTTTGATCTTCATAGAATGATAGAATAGTTTGGTTGGAAAAGACCATTACAATCATCTAGTCCAACCGTAAACCTAGCATTGCCAAGTTCACCACTAAAGCATGTCCCCAAGTACCACATTTACATGTCCTTTGAATATCTCCAGGGATGGTGACTCCACTACTTCCCTGGACAGCCTGTTACAATACTTGATGACCCTTTCAGTGAAGAATTTTTTTCCTAATATCCAACCTAAATCTCCCTTGGTGCAACTTAAGGCCATTCCCTCTTCTTATATCACTTGTTATGTGGAAGAAGAGACCAACCCCCACCTCGCTACAACCACCTTTCTGGTAGTTGTAGAGAGCAATAAGGTCTCCCTTCAGCCTTCTCTTCTCCAGACTAAACAATCCCAGTTCACTCAGCCACTCCTCATAAGACTTCAGTTCCCAAAATTGAACACAGTACACGAGGTGCAGACTCACCAGTGCTGAGTACAGGGGCTACTTCCCTACTCCTGCTGGCCACTGTATTTCTGATACAGGCCAGGTTACTGTTGGCCTTCTTGGCCACCTGGGCACACTGCTGGCTCATGTTCAGTTGGCTATTGGCCAGTACCCTCAGGTCCTTTTCTGCTGAGCAGCTTTCACAAGCCTGTAGCATTGCACAGGGTTGTTGCGACTGAAGTGCAGAGCCCAGCACTTGACCTTGTTGAACCTCATACAATTGGCCTCAACCCATTGACCCAGTCTGTCCAGATCCCTTTGCAGAACCTTCCTACCTTCAAGTAAATCAACACTCCTGCCCAGCTTGGTGTCATTTACAAACTTAAAAATGAAATTTTTTTTTTGCTCTTAATTATATATTTATATATATAGAAATATGTTATTAGGTAGATCTATTGATAACAAATGATATCAGGATTCTGTTTTGTGGAAAATGTGTCTGGAAAGGAAACGCATATTCACCCAGATGCTCAGCACCCAGTATATACAAATTCAGATCCCATGGGAGTTTTGCCTCTGGTTTCTGTAGGGACAGGATTTTCCCCACATGCTTCTATTAATCTGGTTAAAGTTCTACACGAGGGTATGAAATAGTTTTATATACATACATTTCTGTAGATTGGTTCTGTTCCTTAAATCTATTTATGCAGGGTGATACAAACATATCTTTTCCCAAAACATGTTAAAAACCACTAATATTTAAATTAATGTAGAACACTCTATATTACCATTTGAAGTACTCACATGGAAATTTGCCAGCAACACTCAGTATTGTAAGAGCTTTGCCCTTTGTACGGGTGCCTGATTCAGTTTTTGCTTGATTAATTCAAGGTCAGAAGTGCTCAAGAGGCTTAGAATTCTAGAGATCTGTATTTTATCACTTTCTAATGCTCCTTCTGCCCTTTTTTACATAATCACCGAAAGCGTAAAGAATTTGGGTCATCCACTGAAAAATATTATCTTAAATAGCTAAGAATTAAATATCTTGTTTCTGTATCAATATTTCATTACCCATTACTATGCTAGACTGTTGATAATTGTAACTAGTTTCTTAAACTTCTTACCACTTTAACTTTATTTCATTAATTTATATGAAACAACTAAAGCTAAATCAGGCCATATGGAAAAAAAAAAAAAAAACAAAAACAAACCCAACATAAAACCATTGTAACAAACTATTAAACAGAGTTGTTCTTGAATCTTTTATGATTCACTCTGTAAAACAAAAAAGTGATCTTACTTATGAATTTGGATTTTCAAGATGTCAGAGAAGCCACAAACAATAATGCACAAAAGGGAAAAGATAAAGAAGTTAGAAAAATGAAAGGTTTTATTGTTTTGTTTGTCTTTGGAAAATATTAGAAAAGTTTTTAATGTGTATTTGTGATAGTTTAACTTATCTGGCAGTAAAACAAGACACAGCCACTCACAGTCCTCCTAGCCACCCCACCCAAGGAAACGGGGAGAGAATTGGAGAGGTAAAGGTGAGGAGACTTGCAGGTTGAGATAAGAACAATTTAATAATTAGAGTAAAAATAAAATTAAAATAATAAGAATAATAAGAGTAATAATGGTCACAACTATATATCTATGAGTGATGCAGAGTACAATTGCTACTGTTCACACGCCTGGTTACAATAAGTGATAGGATAAATCCACCTGTTCATGAGGCATTCTTTTTAGTTCTGGCTAATTATATAAGAAATTTCTTATCTTGTTTCTTGCATTCTTTCTCACGAATCTATTCTGTTCTATTTTTTTCACTCAAAGTCAGCACTTAATTGCTCAAGGCCGAAGCCACTTGCAGCTTCGGCTCTTAAAGCACCTCCAGTGCAGCAACTGTATCTTATTGAAAGTAAAATATCTGGAACTACAGATACTAAGTCTGGCTAAGATATCTAGACTATTATACACATAAGTATATACCTCTGTATTGCCTTCTCTACATTTATTTTGTGTTAGATTTGGTGCTTTAAACTCACAAATTTTCTTTTGTGAGATAAGGATTTTTCATTAAAAAATTGAAATTATTAAAATTTCTTATTGATAAGGAAGATACCAAATCTCTCATTTAATATTTAAGTGTATTTAATATTTTCAATGTCAATTCAAAATGGGAAAAAGTCACCATTTGTTTAATTCCCGCTCAAATGCAACATGGGTATGTTACTGTTCTTCTTCAGGTGACCAAGTGACATAAATATTGCACGGCAAATCCTAAGAAACTCAGATACTGGTGAATTGAAAAGAAAAATATTAAAATGGGTTTGGCATGCTCTATGATGCAGCACTGAAAGCCCTTGAGAGGTATTTGGTGAGAAAAATCCCAAACACCTAGATAAAACACATGGAAAAATTCTGGCTTTGCTAGATTTACCACTTAAAAATCAAGAACTAATGCTTAAAAAAGAAGTGGATAAGATTTTATAACAGCTCTAAATATACTGGGCAGAATGAAGTGCTTAAGATTCTCATTCAGGAACTGTAGACTTGCTGCTGGAAGCATGGTCCATGAATAATTGTGGTAGCAAATAATAGCAAATCAGTGGTTACACTAACTGTGTCTGTGGGGGGGAACAAAAAAAACCAACCCAAAACTACAACAAAAACCAAAACCAACCCCCAAAAACTAACAACTTTACGAGGGCTATCAATCTTCATGCTTTAGGGCATAAACTGACCACCAGCTGACATCCACCAGCAATCTCCCTCATGCAGTTATATTACACAGTAAGGTAGATTACAAGTCTTTGTGACTTCAGAGTAGCAACCAACATTGAGTACAGGCATTGATAAAATACGGGACTAAAAAGACTGTTGCTCCAATGCAAGATTACCATATTTACAATACAAGTTGCAACTTGATTGCAAGTTAAAGATTGATCAAATGCTAGCTTACCCACTGAAGCTAATTAATCAATCAGTCTGTTCTGCGAAAAAATACTTTAAAAAAATAAAATTCAAGACAAAAATAAAAAAAATATTTAATAGAAACACTTAGGTTTTAAATCATACAAGACACATTTATCTAACTAGGATAATATCAGATAATTAATTAGATCATTAAAAGAGATCCTTCCTTTTACTATGATCCCTGAAAAATAATAATAGCGTGTTTTCTTAAGAAGAGTTTAAACTATGCAAGTTTTCTCTGTCAAATTAGGTACTGAGAATGTGATTTAGTTTAACTTGAATAAATACAGGGAATGGGTGAGTTAGCTTTCTGTGGTAGAAACTGAAACTTTTTATCCTACCCACCACACCAGATGGGAGAAAAAAATAAACAAACAAAAAATGAAAAGTTTTTGTGTTATTTTTAATCAAGGTTTTCTTTCTAGCTAAAAATTCTTATAGCCTCAATGTATTGTTTACACAGGTAAAGAACACTCTCGCCCCAGAGGCAAAGTTTTACAACCATTAAATTAAAAACACCAGGCTTCCTACAAATTTGGATAGAAAAGGGGAAAACCTTCCATAACGTCAGACTGCTTTTCACAACTGTATTTTGAACGTGATTACCCACTGTGATTCTCACAGGAGTTAAATTTTTTAGTTCATTTTGAGAAAAAGAAAGAGAGGGGAAAATAAAAAATCAAAGGGTAGCAGTAGCAGAAGTTAAAAGATTATGAGAGACTGAATGTGAAGTGTCCAGCATTATTCTAATAGGCACTTGATGAAGCAAAAGAAAATACAAGCATGTAATGTGGTTAGAAAAATATGCAAAAATACCCCCCAAAATAATGATTAAAATATAAGCTTAAATGCTGAATCCAATATATTACAAATCTTTGAAGACATCTAATGCCTTCTATTAATTTAATTATTATTAATTTGGATTTAAAACCTTCTAAGCAGTTGGGGATCTCTGCTATATGTCATAGATTAAATTCATAGTGTAACTCTCCTGTGGTTATTTTTATTTATATTGATGCAAGATGTACATAGCTGAGAACTGAACGAGACCTTGTTATATACAGATGCGAAAAACACGGTCAAGCTTTTCCAACCAGAAAGTAGGTTAGCATAAGAAACATGCCAGGAGTCTTGTGTTCCAAATAAAACCTTGAATTTCATAAAAGAGAATCTGTAAATTATTTTAGAAAGCAACTGATTAATGGCATCAACTACTCTTAAAAATTCAGACTTAGATTCTTGCCCAATTTTTTTTTTTCATTAAAAAAATAGATCAGATAAGGTAGGTGACCAACTTATTTTAACAAAAAGCAGTAGGCAGGGATCCTAGCAAGCTAGTCTCCAGAGCTGAGTGCCTTTATGCAGAATTCCTCTTGGAAGGGTCCCTAGCAAATTCTAATGCCTGAGAAGTGTCCAGAGTTGTAAAGACAAAGCTTGTAGGAAGGAGTTCTCCCATAGATATCTTCTGTATTAGGAACTTCATATTCACCCTCTCGTTCATTCAATTCTGTGCATTTTTGGTCTCATAAATTTTGAAGTCTTTTTGCAGCACAGTGAGCCAGAGTTAGTGGGAAGATTGCGAGAAAACTTCTTGCAAATTGTTCTGCGTCTTGTTGCTTAATTATGTTTTGTGACAAGACAAAGTTCCCTCAGGCTGGGGTAGATCTGAAAAAACTCACAAATTCCTCGTCTGAGACTGTGAGAGACTGAAAGAGTTAATGTATGTCTCAAACATTGCAGCAAGAGAGATTTTGCACAGCAGATTCTGCATAACAAAAGCAACATAAGAAGAGCCAGTTAGCTGATACAAAAGGCAAGTTGGAGGATGAAGTTCTTTGTTCTGACATGCTAAGCAAAACAACAGCATATATGGCCAAAGTTCATACAGAGTTCATTGGAGGAAGGGGCTAAAGGACCACCAAGACCCCCAAAAAAGACCTTCTGAGATCACCCCACACAATGTGCCTGTACAGTAGGCCAAGAGTTACATAAGTCTTAGATCAAGATGGCAAGGTTGGACTTTGTAAAAGGCATAAGCTCAGGGAGCCCTGTCAGCACCCACCACTGGAGGATCAAACCGTCTAGTTGTGTGCATGCCCACCACTAAAGGACTTCCCCATCCATCTTGACACTAATGCTGGATCCAAGGGTGGTAATATCTTTCCTTATCTCTTCCCTTCCTGTCTCTCATTTATCTTCCTTTCCCTCTTACAGATTTTTCCAGTAAGAACCTGCATTGTCAACATTTTTACATTTTCCAAGTTCAGGTTTTTTTTTCAATTATATATATATATATATATATAAACAAATATTTAACTGGTCGTTTGGTGTTGTTTCACCTTAATTTAGCCCATAGGTACTTGCAGAATTTTAGTCTTCTCCTGTCTCTGAAGTGGGATGAGACAGGAATGAATAAGTTAACCAACAGAAGTTTATGGAAAATAAAGTTTCTTTTGCTTTGCAACCATTGTCAAGGGAAGACTAGGCATTCTGAATCCTGAGTGGATAAGAGGAATTTACCACCTCTAAAACAGCTAACTGTTAGATTAGCTGATTAGTTAGTTAGTTTAGGTTAGATTAGTTAGTTTAGATTAGCCTCTAAACCAGCTAACTGTTCTGATAAACCTATTTATTTAATGTTCTCTGTTGGGTAGTTATTGGCTGTTTTGAAGTTGCTCACATTTACCACCTGAGGTCACTGAATTATTCTATGCCTGTTCAGTCAAAGGAAAAAAAAAAGAGAATTGTCTGATTTAGCAGTCTTGAAACATCCTGCAGAGACCTATCCTTCTCTCCTTTGGCTGTTGTCAGTGATCTCTACTTTGGAAGTTTGGATTACTCAAATCATGCCTTTAGATGTTATATAAAGGGTATGTTAAAAGCCTAAAGCAGAGATGCTGAAGCTCATCTTATACTTTTTCTTCTGGAAACATAGAGAATTCCACCGGGAAAAGAAACACATTTTACAGTATACAGTGCACATCAGAAGTTCATCCTGCTTCAGAAATGTCATTGTATTTTCCTTCTGCCCTGAAAAACAGAAGCCCTTTAGGGTGCTTTTCTATTTCACAAATACTAAATTTCAAACAGATGAACTAGATGAATAGGCAATGTCCTCTGAAGCTTTTCTTTATCTTTGCATTAACAAATTTGTACACATAATGTAATATTCATTCTGACACTTGTTTTCACTAATTACAAGCTTTATTGTTACACTGATATTACAGCTGCCCAAAAGGTGGGAGGGAGCTTTTCTTAACTGTACAAATACTGCTTATTTTTCAGAACCCAACTCTCACCAGACTAATTTTTATTAGAAAAGATCCATAGGAGGTTTTACTAGCCTCTAAAGAATGCATGTTAACAGCTTTGTAAAAAACATCTAACTATTATGTGATGCACAAAGCTAGAACACAATCATCATACTCAAATACCAAGAAATAACACCTTTATAACAGATAACACTAAAATTGAACTAGAGTGTCATTTTTTATTAAAAGTAGCAAAATAAAGAATCAAACAAAACATATTCCCAAGAGACAAGCATTACATGCTTCAGAATACACCAACTGCAACCTAAGACATTTAAAGCATCGCCACACAATTTTATGTTCACATTTAGAAGCAAATGCCTTGAGAATGGCAATGATTACTGATGCAAACTGATTTTCATACTGAGTACTGCAGTCTGATGTATAATTCTGAGAGTTGGGCTGTCCTAATCTAGTCTGGAAAAATACTGGCCCACCATTTTGGTTTGACTAATGCCAGGGTGCTGCCATTTAATGCCAGAGAGCTACTACTGTGTTCACAGAACCACAGAATCACAGTCACAGAATGGTAGGGGTTGGAAGGGTCCTCTGATGATCATCTAGACCAACCTTCCTGCTAAAACAGGTTCACCTAGAGCAGGTTGCCTAGGATCATGTCCAGGCGGGTTTTGAATACCTCCTATGCTGCCTCCTTCCTTTGGACAAGGAAGTTCTCAGATATAAAAAAATAAGCATTTATATATGATAAATACAAAATATACATATATAGAAATATATATAAAGGAGTGTACAGATTCTTATAAATATTTATCTGTTTATACATATACACTATTTTTATATATATTTCTATATGTCTATATAGATGAATGTATTTTTTATATATCCATACATATACATTTATAAAGCTCTAGAAATTAAATACATATAGCCATAAAAACAAAAGCATAAAATGGATAAAAACTTCTCTAATGGGAGCTAATGGAATAAATAATTAAATTTTAAAGGAATAAATAATTACAGTTTAAGTGTTGACAGAAATTGATTAAACAAAAGTAAAAGGCAAGTTCGGGGTACCCCACTTTACCAGGCTGCAGAGAAAGTCCTGACATGTTTGCGATGAGGGAAATACTTCAAGAAGAGGAGTGCTAAATGGCTTGCAGGGACATGGAGAAGTGGGAAAATGCCTGAGAGCTGTGGTCCCCTCATAGGAAGCTCACCAAGGGGCCTCTGGCACAAACCCTATTATGGACAAAGAAGAGCCAAGTTTTTTGACTCAGACTCAGAGGCTTCCACATCCAGGCCCAGCCCAGCAGGATGATCATGCAGTATTATTGGGGCAGACTTTGATCTTTGCAGGGCAATAACCAAACAAAACTGTCTGCAAAGATGAAAAATCCGAACAAAATGCCAGCTTCAGAGGAACATGTGCTTGGGGACAATAAGGAAAAAACCTAAAGAGAATCCCTAAAAAAGACTATGAACCAGAAGAACCAGACAATGGGCCCATGAACCACAAACTAAGTTTTGAGGTAAACATCACACAGAGAGGATGGATAGCATTGGGAGGGCTGCATTTCCCCACGGTTGTGGGGATCTTACCTGTAAGACCACTTTGGGGTACAGACTGGTGCTGTATGTGTCTCCTTGTCCTTAGGCCAATACTTCAAATAGGAGGCAGCTATCCTTTTAGACTGTCTTGATTATGGCAAAAGCAGCAAGACCAAGGCTTTGGGACACAGAGCAAAGTCCCGTTCTCTTGGAGACCACAGCTACTGCAGAAACAGTCAGTGAAGCAGTAAAAGCAATGGGGATGTTGCAGAGCTGAAAGACCATGGTTATTACCCGGTGAAGAGGAAGAAGTGGGCAGGATGTTGGTACTAAAAGGGTTAGTTGTGTACCAGTGGTACCTATACCACTGTTCTGCAACAGCTGTGCAGTAGAACCTTGTTTAGAGTTTAGTTTTGGTACTCATGGCAGTTTTTATAGTACTTCAGAAATAAAACTACAAATAGATTTAATAGGACTATATAGTAACAATGTTGTGATGTTCAGGCTGTGATGGAGTTCAGCATGTTGTTTAGAAGTCAGAAATGACATAGAAAGAGGATGAGGGTGAATAGAAGGTGAGAAAGTTTTCTAATAATTGAAGAGACAAAAAAATGAGGCCCCCATGAGGTATTGCAGAAGAATATATGAGATTTAGTTACTATGTAAGAAAAAAAAAAAAAAAGAAGTGGCTGATAGATGTACAGTAGATAAATGTAAAGATAAAAACAAAAATCATCACTTCAACATCATAAATATCCTTACTATGCCTTACTACCAATGATGAATGACTGAGTAGTTTGGGATTTTTTATCTTAAGGCAAAGAAACTACAGACATGAGATATGAGAGACATCTATAAGATAATAATGGCAGAGTGTAATTTTTGCAGTTGCATAAATGTGTAACACCAAATAGAGATTGCAGTTTCAAAATAAATACAATTTTTACCTAACCTGTAGAACTCCATGACATGGGTTTTTAATTAATTTTAAAGCACAGAGACTCAACAGAAGACCAGACAGTGACACAGAAAATAAATCCTTAGAAATCTGTTAAATATGAGGACATTTTTTTGAGCTTAGAAAGTATCAGACTGACACAGTCTTGAAGGCTGAGGTGATATGCTGGGAAACTGGCACTGCATGCTTGTTTTCTTTTTATATTCTTCACTAAGCTTCCATGTTTGTCTGCTATCAGAGATAAAATCATGAGCTATATGTACTTTGGTGTGATGGAATATGGCCATCTTAAATTCTTATGTCTGGTAGTGTTTCAATTAAATCAGATGAAGATTGCCAGGGCTTTATGTGGGATCTATCTAGACAGTGTAGAGTTACTAAAAGATGATTAAAAGGTCTCTAAATTAAAAGGGGAAAAAAAAGTTATTTAAATTAGTCTATTAAGATAGTTATATTTTCGGCTGCAAAAGCTCAGTTATTAAAAGAACTCGTTAATGAAAAGGTTTATTACACAGCTCTTTACTCTGTCCTTCCTTCCAACCAGCCAATTCAGCAACTTCCATACAACCTTCCTAGATGGATTTTTTTCTTTCTACTGTCTCTGATCCCGTCACACAGTTCCATGATCCTCTTGCCAATGTCTTAGTCTCTGCATAAATCATAAATTTCTGGGAATATGCTATAATTCTATGCTGTATCTAATATTTTGCAGTCTCCTAGAATGACCAATGGTGCTCATAGAAGGATCAATACACCCAGCTTGACAAAAAGTTCCACATGATCCAATCACTTCAGTTGTTAATAAAAGTTTGAAAAAAATCTGTCTTAACTTTTACAGATCCAAATAATGAAAATATTCGAAATAAAAAATAGCAATGAAAGTGAGCTATTTAATATTGTTTTGTTTTGTTTTTTCCCGAACGCTGACATTTTTCAACAGAACAATATTATTGAAAGGTTAATCTTCACTTTTTTTTTTTTCCTCCATTCATGAGTACTGTGAGTCTTCACACAGAAAAAGTCAAATTAAAATTAGCACTTGGATAAATGTAAGAGGGGAAAGAAAGTTCACAAAGTACATTATCAGTAGAATCAGACAACCCTGCCTTTTAATAGAGTTTAAAGGATTTAAATTAATTTTGAATATCATATACTAGTTATATTGAATGTCTGGAGTTATCTTAATACCCAAATTGAAAAATAAATAAATAAATGTTCTTTCTCTCTCTATCCAAATAATAAGCAAAAGGGAAAATTATTTCATGATGGCAGAATATGGTACTGATAAGGCATTTAAAATAACAGAAAGCATTTTTAGATGCCTTGAATCACAGGCAACTGAATAGATCATGGGACTACTTCAGCTAGTTCCTCAGATGGATATCAGTCCTGAGTATCCAAACTATTGCATCGATTCAGTTACCCAAACATGGCTAACTATTGCTCTGTGAAATGTCCTAACATATCCACCTGGCTTCTGGCTATCAGTCAATATGACTGCTGCCTGCTCTATATTCTATGACACATCTTACTGTTCTCTGTAAATTAGTTGAATGCTAAAAGCTTTCAAAATATCTCTGGACTGCACTCAGAGCCTGAACAATTCATTAATATTTAGACATCTGCACTTAGTCTCTTAAATTGTAGTGTCTAGAATCTGCAACTGAATCCCACCCTTAATTTTTCCTACCCTTTAGAAGAATCCTATTCTCAATCACAGCATTGTACTGAATAAAACATTAGTTTAAATAATATCATGAGAGGTTTTTTGAGTAATGTATATTATGCATGAAAATTAAACTTTAGGTTCTTTGTTTTTTCTGTCAACAACATAGAGTTTAGCTTAAAACTTTAAGCACTGCAGCCAAACAACTCCATGGGGCTGATTTCATGAAAAATGGGGCATCTCCTAATAATTCCTTCCTCTGTTCTGCAACCAGTTGACAATGGAGAAAAAAACACCCTAAAAAATTTACTTTAGATCATCTTAAATGAAATTGCATTAAAAATAACTTTAAATATTTTGTAACACAAATTTAGACAAATCTTTACTATATAAGTAAAATATGGATCTAAGTAAGTTTGCTCTTTAGATAATTAGACAATTATTTACAATTGCAATTGCAAAATTTGCAATTTAAAATTCAGAGATCAAACAGTCTGCTAATAGCTCTGCAAATCTAGACAATAAAAATTCTGAAGAATAATATAGGACAACATCAGGGATATGACTTCAGAGAAAATCTTCAATTCACAAATATAAAATAGGAAAAGAGATATTATTTGTTTTATATTTTTTTAGAGGACTATAGTGCCAACATTTTTCACTTTAAGCATAGATACATGTCATTAGTGTTAACTGATCCCAAAAGAGTTGATTCAATGTCATGGGTTTTTTTAATTTACTTGCTCAAATTTTGCAGCAGTTATTACATTCTGAAGTAATTTTAACTTTTCCAAAATTCTGCCAAAACTTTTGTTTGAATGTTATAAAAATTGCTGTATGTTTACTTATACCATGAGTGGATATCACATCCTTTTAATATATTTATTAAACACTGTGACAGTTTCTACAGACTGAGTAGAAAAGTACTGAAGATGAAGGATAACACTCACTACAACGTAAATTTTCAGTTTGCACATAAACCCTGTCCCTGTTACTTTCCATGTCAAGTGCATGAGCTGCAAAAACTTGTCTTTTGTCTGTTCAGTCGTGGAAAAGGAAGTGGCAACTGCAGCATTTTACAGCTCATAACAGTGTCAGAAGCAAAGTCAGTAAGGAAGAAAATACAAAGGAAAAAAAAATAAATCTCTCACAATGTGTACTTCATTGACGAGAAATGAGAAAGAACAAGAAAACACCTCTGCAGTAACAGCAAACACATGAAAATAACAACAGAAAATACAAATAAGCAAAGACAAACCAGAAAATGAATCAAAAAATAAAAAGTTTTCACTGGGTGATATTCGTAGGTACTAAGAAAAACATGTAAGCACCTAGAAAAAGAAATTATCCTCGAAGCTAGGAAAAAAGTTTGGGAAAATGAAAGTGTAAGTTTAGATTAAGAGCTAGACAGAGGGAAGAAGGGTTAGCTTCTAAAATAATTCAGTCTTTAGCTGAAGAGGGAGGTTAATTCAGACAGCATTCACACACATTTTGTCATTCTGGATGTCACTTCCCCTAACTATGGATTATCTAGCTTTAAATAACATTTTCTGTATTGTATACAATAAAGTAATCAATCCAGACCATTAGCATCAATAGAGGCATTC